>NW_025334173.1:0-300000 GCF_014858855.1 Bufo gargarizans | reverse complement strand
AAGGGCTCTTTCACACAAGCGGATCCTATGAGGGTAATCCGCTGCGTGAAAGAGAACCAAGCCCCATTCCGGACAGCAGAGACACAGAGCATTAACATGATTGATAATGCTCCGTGCCTCTCTGTGACCTTTTTACTACAAAATCACGGTGACAACTGTATCTCAGGCCTCTTGCACATGAACGTATTTTCATTCCGTTTTTTTGTGGACCGTATACGGAACCATTCATTTCAATGGGTTCGTAAAAAAACGGAAGGTACTCCATGTGCATTCCGTTTCCGTATATCCGTTCCGCTAAAGGATAGAACTTGTCCTATTCTTGTCTGCATTACAGACAAGGATAGTACTGAAGTGACAGCTGTTCTGTTCCGCAAAATGCGTAATGCACACAGATGTCATCCGTATTTTTTGCGGACCGCAAAATACATACAGTCCTGTGCAAGAGGCCTCACTGTGATTTTGTAGTAAAAAGATCACAGAGAGGCACGGAGCATTAATAATCATGTTAATGCTCTGTGCCTCTGCTGTCAGGAGCGCGGCTTGGCACTCTTTCACGCAGCGGATTACCCGCACAGGATCCGCTCGTGTGAAAGAGCCCTAAGACCACATGCACACGTTGCGAATTATGTGCCTTTTTTCCCACAGCATAGTACAGTACCAGCAAAGTTTGCAGATTTTTATTTTTTTTCCATGCGGAAAATGACCTGCTGTGCAGATTTCAAAATCTGCCACATGTCAGTTATGTTTGTGGTTTTAGATGCAGAGTTCACTCTCTTCCAATGAAGGATGAGATCCGCACCAAAAACCACTGTTAGAAATTGCAAGTTTTGGTGCCGATATGCTGCAGAAACGCACATAAATCTTATGCGTGTTCACCCACACTCGTGTGCAGGTTGCCTTAGGGTGCTGCCACACGTTCAGGCTTTTGGATGCAGTTTTTGAAGCCAAAATCAGGTGTGGATCATAACAGGATAGAAAGTATTAAGGGGATATAACTTCTCCACTCCTGGTTTTGCCTTCAAAAACTGCATGAAAAAACAGCCCCTAAGAACTCTGAGTCTTTCAGCCAACAATTATCCCATATTGCTGCCCACCAGGGGTGCACCTAGCCTTTCTGCTGCCTGAGGCGAAAACTGAAATGCCCCCCCCCCCCCCCCCCCCCCCCCCGTGCCAATTTCTTAATCTAACCCCTTTGCCACAATGAAAGCGCTCATTGCCCATGACCCTTCCGCTGCCCACCTCTTGCCCTTACCTGGTGCTGCCTGAGGCGATCGCCTCACCTGGCCTCATTGGTGGTGCACCCCTGCTGCCCACTGTTGTGGTAAAATATTAATAGTTGCAATCAGCTCGCATCAAAGTTTGTGTAAGGAAAAAGGCAAATCCATCCTCCATCAGCTACTGCCAGAGAACCACCCAAATGCTACCATCTTGATTGAATTCTCCTGAGCATCTCCCCCCTCCTCCTTGCCCAGTGCGTCCTTTATTGACTAAAACAAAAGGTGTAAAAGGGGCTGGCCCAAGACAAGGATACAGGAAGTGATGACATATCAAAGGACAGGGAGGGGCAGCCAATGTGGCTGTGCAGACAATGGACACACCCCATCCTTGAACACATGTATACAATAATCTACCATTACCACTGAGAGACATGATGACAATCTATAAAACACACACACACATCCTAAGATAAAATGTCTGAATAATAAAATTTCCACAACACCACCAATATGACTCTTTACTATCAATTTGTATCCTGTGTATGTTCTGGCCTAATTCTGCTTTAAAGGGGTTGTCTGACTTCGGCAAATGGCATGGATAGTATTATTTTTTTTGTATATGCATTTTATAATCAGTACTAAATGTCAATTATAATAAGCTACTGTATTTGTATGCAGAACGGTGGAAGGAAAGCTGCATGAACCAGTCACTCAGGCAGTATCAGATGTACGATTCCATGAAAAAAATAGTTCCCATATCACCTTACAATCAACACAGCGCAACTGTACGTCATTGATACATAGTGAATGGATAGAGCAGGTATTACACAGCAGGCACCTGACTACAATGACCAGGCTTGCAGATGACTAGGTCATTTAACCCCTCAGATTATGTGGTCAATAGTCACTACAGCTTCTGAGGGGCTAGACAGAGGGGAAGGGGCTCCCTCTGTTCTCCGATTGGAGCCCCTACGGCAAAATCACAGGTTTTCAATTGCTTACTATGGCAGCCTGGGGCCTTGTGAAGGCTCCCTGGCCTGCCATAGCAAACTATCTGTTAAGCCCTGCCTTAGTCATGCTATTGCGGTATATGGTATAAGCCAGGGATCAGCAACCACTGGCATTCCAGCTGTTCTGAAACTAAAACTCCCAAAATCCTCTTTTAATTTCTACGGGAGTTACAAAAAAAGCTGAATAAGTCAGATGTAAATGTTTTGGTCAGCGATTGTGAGCCAAAACCAGGATTGGAGCCTCCACAGACATAAGATATAAGGGAGAGATCAGCACCTGTTCTGTGTTTAGATCCACTCCTGGTTTTGGCTCAAAATCACTGATGGAAGTCACTGGCCAAAACACTGACTGTGTGAATGAGGCATAAGTATGCAGGTCAGGAGTTGTAATTTCATAGCAGCTGGAGTGCAGGGGGTTGCTGATCCCTGGTATAAGCAAACAGATGATCCCATATGCCAGATTTTGTTTTTAACACAAAAATATACATCATTTTACATATAAAAATAAGCATAAAATAAACATAATTGTTATCACCGCCTCTGAAAATATCCAAACTTTTTTTTTTCATTTAAAAGTTTTTTTTAAAGTTTTTTTATTTAAGTACCCCTAGGGGACTTCAACATGTGATCATTAGATCGTTTATATAGCATAGACAGTCACTGTACCTTCACACAATTTCATTTCATTTAAAGGGTTTTTTAGGGATTTTAATATTGATGACCTATCCTCAGGATTCCAACACCCGGCACCCCTGCCAATTGGCTGTTTGAAGAGAAGGCCGCACTCTGTGCTGTCTGGATCCAAAGGTCTGTTCCGCGGTCCCGCAAAAAAAGAATAGACATTTTACCATAGGACGGGTCGTGCAGGTTTTGGAATATGGATTGTGTAATCCAAATATGTTTGTATTGTACTGGTCTAAAACAAATATAATAAAAATAAAGAATGTGTGAATCTTATGTGCAAATCTAGTGGCACAAGACAAAAAAACGTTTTATAATGCTAGTTTCACATCTGCTGCACCAATTCTGGCAGGCTGTTCCGGCAAAAATGCAGAGAACTGGACAGAAACCGCTGAGCGCAGGGAGAAGGTCTGAAGATGGTGTTCTGGTTCTGACAAAGCTGCCAGTTTGATTTGATGTACTGCTCCAAATTAATTAAGATACGTGCACGGAGAGATCAGACAGACAACTCACTACATGGAGTTAATCAGTATCTCTGGTTTATTTCTGAAAACAACATGGGTTTCATGAGAGGAGGGAGTGGGAGGGGGGTGAAAGATAAAGTATATATTTTCTATTGGCTATGAACTCTCTACTTTTCTGTAACCTTGACGGCCAGAGGAAATTCCTTCTCCCTCCCCCCTGGGTGAAACCGTTACTTCTTTCTTTGTAGCTGCTTGCTTGAGCTGAACAGAAACCACAAAGAAACACATGATAAAAACACAAAGTAAGATTCTAGTTTATAGGTGTTGGCTGAATGCCTGGCCACCATCTTAGCTCAACAAGCAAGTATCCATTTTGTATCAATAGTCCATAACAGTCCCCCCTTGGAGACTTGATTGTAGACTTTCCCTTCGCCTAGCGAATCCCCTGGGCATACCATTCGTATCCTCTTCACCCGCAGTGGCGACAACCTACCCCTTATAGGTAGGCTCCCGGTTGCTCGGACTTGTGGTAATACCCTGGGATTCATCTCACCCTATCTCAGCCAGGCATCATTGTGAGGAGGGGGAGCTGTGTTGAACGATGTTTCCTTCTGTCCTTCTTCATCATAGAGGAGCATAATAGGTCGTTCATCAGTTTTCTTCATTCTTTTTGAAAAGCGGGTCACACAAATAAGAACGAGCTTAATCACTACATATATCACCAATATTATTAGGGCTACCTGCAATATTACCTGGACAATTCCCATGAGCCAACCCCCAATACCTTTGAACCAGTTATTGGGGTTAAGGGAAGAGAAGGTATCAGACCACCATGTATCTTTATCAGCTTTATGTGCATCCAGCCATTTATCTCTTAAATCCGCCATTTTCTCTATACCCACCTTAACTTGCAAATTACCCTGCGGGTCTATGTAATGGCAACAAGAGGGTCCCACAACCTGGCACATACCTCCATCTTTAGCTGTAACATAATCTAGAACTAATGTGTGTTGGTTGGTGACAATGATTAACTGGTTTTGCACAATGTTTGAGGTATTCATAAGTCTCATCACTTCCCATATTTGGTCATCCAGGTAGTCTGTTGCTACTACCAGATGATCCCACATCTGCACTATCATGGGATATATGAAGATGGAACTAACAGTTTTGTTGGTAATGCTCATCTCTACTACATGTGGCTTGCCATTTGGTCTGGGTGTGTTATCTTTGGCCCTATGATACAAGGTGTGTTTAGGTACTGCATTTATGCCAATTTCAGAGTGTGGTACTATAAAGGTGGCAGGAGTAAGCTTGGCGATGGTGCACAGTCCTGTGACATTCTCAGATAACCATTTGTATGCTTTGTGTCCACAAACTAAGTATATATCTTCTGGAACTGCTACTGCTGTGCCATTGAATAATCGGGTAATTAGTTTGGCTAATTGTGTCCCTTTCACCAACTCATATCCTTTTGACTGACTTTCGGTGTCGTTAGCTAATATACCTGTCCGGAGATCCTGTACAGTACGGTGGTTACAGGGCAGATCCTTTCCGTTCTCAGCATCTACACCAATACACTGCACGTGGCTGTCTGTTTTTGAATCATTGCAACCTGAGTGTATGTGTGGACTAAATGTCATACCTTTGGTTTGTACTTGGAGACAATAACAGTGTGTCCAGCTAGGAAAACATGTGACATTAGCCCAGTGTCCCATTCATTACCCAGTGGCGTGAACACTGCAGATATGCTCACTGTCAAAGTCATGATCAGTATGTGAATCCTCATGGCTTATTGTTCCAGGGTCGTCGGGACAGCCTTTACTCTTTTACAATGTGAGGCGTGGATCCAGGTAAGCCTCCCTTCGAGTTTCACAGAGGTCGGGGTAGTCAGCAACACCTGGTACGGCCCCTCGTATCGTGGTTCGAGGGTGTTTCTGACGTGTTTCTTGACCACCACCCACTCTCCAGGTTTGAGAGTGTGTATTCCCTCTAGGGAGTCAGGATCTGGAATGGAAGAGAAAACTTGTGCACATATGTTAGACAATTGTTTACTATGGGCAATCACATATTTAGCAACAGATTCATAATGCATTTGCATGTGGGAAGTACTGTCCCATCCTAGGCCGTGTCCTAAACAAAATTTGGTGTGGAGGCCTAGGGGTGTGTCTAACTGAAAATAGTGCTATTGGCAGGCATTGTACCCAACTGAGCCCTGTCTCCCCAGTCATTTTCAGCATCTTGGACTTCAGTACCCTCGTTCAGTCGTTTGACTTTGTCGCTGCTTTGGGGTCTGTAGGGTGTGTGATAGGCTAAGTGTGACCCTACCATCTTCCAGACTTCTTGGGTTAATCTAGCAGTGAATGCTGGGCCCTGATCACTCTCAATGACCTCAGGTACTCCGAACCTACAGACAAGCTCCTGCATCAGTTTTTTTGCAGTAGTGGTTGCTGTCTGGTTTCGGACAGGGTAGGCTTCTGGCCACCCAGAGAACAAGTCTATCACTACTAGCACATATTGAAACCCTTGGCACATTGGCATCTGGATGTGGTCAATTTGAATCCGTTGGAACGGGTACTGGGCTTTGGGGAGACATTTGGTTGGTGTAGGCTCAGGTCTTCCCGGGTTGCACTGCGCACAGATGAGGCAAGACTGAGTATGCCTCACCAGGACAGGGGTTATCCCTGGGGCCATTGTCTATTAGTTCTTTCATGATGGTCTTAGATTGGTGGGTGGGCCCATGAGCTATTGAAGCTATCAGAGGATAGAGAGCTTTGGGCAGAGATGCTCTCCTTCCTTGGGTCCACAGTCCAGATTCTTTCTCTTCTTGGGCTGACTCTTTTAGCCAATCCAATTTTTCTTGTGGCGTGGCCTGTTTCTGTATTTGTTTCAGGAGGTCCTATGTGATTTCTTCTTGTTCCAGGTCTTCCTGTGTTATCATAATCTGGTCTGACTGAACTCTTTCCTCTTTCACTGCTGCTTCCTTCGCAGCTTGGTCAGCTAGGGCCTTTCCTCTGGCTTCAGAGGTGTCAGCTCGAGTGTGCCTGTAGATCAATAAAATCTTCAGATTCTCCAGTATACTCCCCCCTTGGAAGAGGAAGGAGTGCAGCAGGATGGAGGATGTGGCACCTCTGAATGGTGACATTATCTGGCAGAAGCAAACTACACGGAAGCCGGAGGTGGCGCTGTGCAGTGAGGTGTTTAGGTTGAGTCTGCTGGAGGATGGCAGAAACGTCATGGAGAGCCAGAATAGTGAGGGGATGACCTAGCACAACGTCAGATGTGACGTTTAGAAGAGAGCTGGCAGCATGGATAGCTCTGACACAGGAAGGGGCTTCTCTGGCTACTGGGTCCAGTCTCTTTGTATGGTAGGACTTTGGGGTCCTTCAGGGTCACAGTGACTGGTGGGACATTGAGGTATCCAATATCCTGGGGTCCTCTGGCCCAGAGAGTATTGGGGATGAGGTGCAAAATGGTTTGCAGCGAATCCCCTTGCTCATATAAATCAGTGCAGAATTTTATTGTCAGACATCCGGCATCTGTGGGTGTCACATAATTTGAGTAAAAACCACAAAGACCAAGAAGCAAGACAGTTTCTTATCAGAAAGAGGAGCTTAAACTAACACAGCAGAAACCAACATTTCTGTGAAAAGAAAAAAGGTGGGGGTCAACTGATCCCCCGCAGCTGTCCTGCAGTGTGGTGAAATGATCTGCTTGGAATGATCTGCAAATTTAGCTTTTGTCCATTTCTGTAGTTGTTCTATAAAGAATTCTCCAGACTCATGATCCCGGGGGCCAAAGTTAGCACCTTTAAGTTCAGGGATGTGGATTTGATCCATCATCAGTGTGGAGTATTCACCTGTCTTGTTTTCCACTATACTTTGCAGGTCCGACCATGTGCACCCATAGGTTTGATGCACTTGGGACAGCTTCCTGAAAAAGGGCATGGGATGGGTCTCAGGGTCAGGCAGTAAATTCACTATGGTGAATAACTGTTGTGGGGTGAAAGACACATATTTTGGTGGTCCCTGTGGCCGGTTAAGTGCTAGGGCTTCTTTCAGTGTCTCAAGGTTTCCCTGCTCAATTTTCTGTAAGTTCTTTTGTAACTCTGTAATCTGACCCTGCAGTATTTGATCTTGTGAACGTCGTGATGGGCGCACGGTCATGGGTACAGTCCACTGTGGTGCCAGGGGTAAAGTTGGCGGATCACCGTAGTCTGTCGGGGTACCCCGCGAAGGAGTTTGCATATTACCCGGTGCATTTTGTATGCCCATTGTGGATTCTGCAGCACCGTCTGCATCCCCCTGTTCTGCTTCATCAGGTTGCCCCCCTACCATTATAGGAGTAAGGGTGGCAGGTGAATGGGGTAGCATGAATGTACCGTCCGGGTTTATCATCGGGTACAGCATAGAGATCACCGGGACACTAGGGGTGACATAGGAGTGACGGGGGGGGGTCCGGACCGAATGATATTAAAGGTCCGTTCATGGGCGTTGCCTGGGGTCAAGATGGCGCTGTAGCTAACACGGGAAGTGATGGGACGTGCCGGGGAGTAGTTACCAAGGTGTGGTTTTGTGGGTGGGGAACCCCACAGGGAAGGCACGTATCACGGGAGCAGGGATTCTGTTGACCACATGTTTTGCAGGTCCACCCACCTGCTTTCTTCCCGGCGCCATTATAGGGTGGTGGCTAGTCATGTATCAATGCAACACCAGGCTTACAGAAATATCTGTCTTTTCTCATCAAAATTTAGTTCCCCCCCCCCGGTCTGTTCAAATTCTTTACTACAGTCCAACCACACACGGACCATGTCTGTCAATTAATCATCTTCTAACTTCCCTCTCTTCTCGTTTAACAACACTTGCCAGGTAGCACTACATAGGATGCCTCCTTTACAGACACTTTTAACTCTTCTCCAACTTACTTAATCCTTTTATGAAACGTTTGCCTCTCCTGTCCGCCACGTACTGTTCAGGTGAACAGTAACCCTTCGGGACACTTTCCTCATTTCCCATTATCTCTCGTACCTACTGAAGCCGCCTAAAGACCTCTGCATAGAGTAATCACTGGACGTGAAGACCTTTGAGTTCCGGTCAGCACACTCTGGGCTACCGCGAACCGCTCTCCACCCATCTGTGATCGTCCCCTTTATGGAGATTTGAGTCAGACACCGGGCTGAACTCCGATACAGGAACACAGGAGAACTCCGTGTCTCAGTCAATGATACTTGTCAACAGGGTCTTCACAACTTATAGGCACAACACAGTACATCAAGACTTTAAGAAAACATATGGGGTTCTTACTTTCATGCCCTCGAGGACGTCCCAGACTGCTTCCGCACCCCTCCCTCAGACGAACACCAAGAGGCTACACCAGGGGACACTTTATAGGCAAGGTGACTCAATTTTCCTACCTCATATCACGGGTTGCGATCCCGGTGTCCGTTAGTGCGCCTCTCCTCGTCTGGTCTCTGGGGGTACGGGAACAGAGGGTCCAATCCTCGAGCCCCACGATTGGGCGCCAAAATTGTTCTGGTTCTGACAAAGCTGCCAGTTTGATTTGATGTACTGCTCCAAATTAATTAAGATACGTGCACGGAGAGATCAGACAGACAACTCACTACATGGAGTTAATCAGTATCTCTGGTTTATTTCTGAAAACAACATGGGTTTCATGAGAGGAGGGAGTGGGAGGGGGGTGAAAGATAAAGTATATATTTTCTATTGGCTATGAACTCTCTACTTTTCTGTAACCTTGACGGCCAGAGGAAATTCCTTCTCCCTCCCCCCTGGGTGAAACCGTTACTTCTTTCTTTGTAGCTGCTTGCTTGAGCTGAACAGAAACCACAAAGAAACACATGATAAAAACACAAAGTAAGATTCTAGTTTATAGGTGTTGGCTGAATGCCTGGCCACCATCTTAGCTCAACAAGCAAGTATCCATTTTGTATCAATAGTCCATAACAATGGGACTGAGACAGTAGGCAGTGAAATCTGGGACAAACAGCACATGTGAATTGGTAGATGGAAATAAGAGCAGATTTGTAAAACTCTGTGACCAGGGGTGGACTGGGAACTTTAAAGTGGCCCTGGAACAAACAAATAAATAATAAAAAGTGGCCCCATTTTGTAGTCAAGTGCTAACTGATAGAAGGCAGGCAATACCACCCTAGTAGAGCCAAATACCACAGTGCATCACAAAATACATCCCCAAAAACTGCCACTGGCCAGCTGACGGCCCCCTGGGAAGTTTCCCTGTAGGGTCTATGGCCAGCTGGCCCCAGTCTGTGACCAGCTTTACAGCTGCTACTAGAGACAAACAAATTATACAGTGCACTCTATGAATCTAGTGCAATCATGAGGGAGAGCTCCCCCCAGACCCCTCTCACCAGTTACTGACAGGCACCGTCATTCACTGATGAGGAAGGGGAGAGACGAGGGAGCACTCGCCTCATGAATATAGTCCACATATACATTGTTATTTTTTTTGCCAAATATGCACAAAAGTGGAGGCTTCCCTTTAAATAAAAATTCTGTACTCCTTATGTAATATTTTTGGCATTTCATAAAACAACATTTAATTATTTTGGCTTCTAGGATTAAAAAATAAAATAAGGTTTTGGATATGTACAGTTTTAACTGTAGAAAGTGCCATGGTTTCTTCTTTCCACTAGGTGGCACCAAAGCAGCGGTTATAAACAGCATAACTTAGGTTCTGGTCATATTGATACAGATCTGAATTGAAAAAAAATGCATCCTAAAAAGGGAGGGTCCTAATGGGTGGCATTTTTTATTTCTTACTGGGTAGGGTGCTTTAGGTGGCGAAGCTTTTCTGTCTACCAAAGCTATGAAACCAGACAAGGAGGAGGCTAACTGATGCTGACCTGCGTATACAAATAAATCATATTTTTGTAAACTCGCTTTACATGAATTAGGAAAGATGAGTTTTCTGACCTGGCTGATTTTTCTGCAGATTTCTAAATTTTTACCCTGCTTACTGACATCACAGTTAAAGCATACAAACCAAGAACATTACATCTATAGTCAAAGAATTTTGATGCATGAAAAGAGGCTACTTTTGCATTTGGAGTGCTGGCTCTTGGACGTCCAACATTACCACATCAAGCACCAGTCACAGGCTTTTCCAGGCCGTATCTAAATATATACTCATTTGTGCTCAAATCAGTAATTTGTGGGAATGAAAATACATGGTTGTACCAGAGGTAATGTAGAAATTGCTAGATACGACTACTGGAACTTAAGACAGAGGATATAATATGCTTATCTGCCAAAAAGCAATCACTTTATTAAAACAAGAAAATCCTGCTACGTTCACATAGTTCCTGGAATATGCTTTACCGTGATATTAAATGGTCAAGTTTCCAGGATTTCTTACAATCTGAGATAAAGTAAGACATCTCAATTTAATTGACACTTTTCACTGTGTAAAATGAAGCTCCAGTTGAGGGCAACACCGAATTTCCAGATGCTAGGCAGAAATACCCCCATTACCATACTAGCTGCATAGCTATGTTCATACCAGGAAGGGCGACAGCCAGAGACTTGCTACCACAAAAAGTGCCCCATTAAGCAGTGTCCATACAAATATGCTATGCATAGGTCCCCTACAATGACACACGTACCACTCCATGGCCCTAACAGGAACATAGATGAAAGCAGCCTAGTAGCCCCACTTGAATACAGCAATAGATTCTCATGCCAATGCCTCCAGTGAGTATTGGAGAAGAAAAATCTGGCAGGACAGCCTCATTGAATCCTTGCCACTCCCTCCTGCCCCTCCGGCTGATTTTAATTAGCATGAGTACATAGTCTGCTCAGCATGCATGCTGGTACTTGTAGCCCCTGGATTCAATGAAGGCCATTTTGGCTCTACATAGACACAAATCAAAGGGGGCCCAGCATGCATGTAGGACCTGCACTTCCTGGATTTCATGGTTGCTGTTATGGCACCCAACAGGTGAGCTTTAGTGTTAGGACCCGTCTTATAGAGATCGCCTTGGCGTGCGGCAGATGGGCTCAAATGATTTTGTACAAAATGTATTTGCTAAGCATCTCTAAGTTATTAGCATAGCATTTGCAATGTAATATACTTTTGTACTCTACTTTTGGTTTGTAGAGTGCTGTTGCACCATGTGTTTGTCAGCCTCATTGAATCCTGGCAACTTTGGCATGGGATTTAGGAACGAGGAGAAATGAAACAGGCCTATGAACGGTGTTCCACTGACAAGTCATTATTTTAGTTAAAGGTTCCACCAGATCTGAAAATCCTAGAATTTATCACCATCTATGCTCTTCTCATCCTCAGGGCTCATGCACATGACTGTGGTGTGCTGTCCACATCGATATATGTCAGTTTTGCAGCCCCGCAAAAGAAATAGAACATGTCCTATTCTTGTCTGTTTTGCTGAAAAAGGATAGGACAGTTCTAGAGTGCAGGACAAACTGTTCCGTATCACAGCCAGCATCAGTGTTTTGCAGATCTGCAATTTGCGAACCACGAAAAGAGTTACGGCTGTGAGCATGAGCACTTAGAGGTACTTTTGGCTGTGTCAAAATAATGGCCCCCAAGATGAGAACAATGGGGAGATTTAACAGTTTTTGTGCAATTTGCGCCATATCTCATTTTTACAGCTGGAGATGAAAGTTGAGACCAAATGTATTAAATGTCATAAAGAGCATAATAAATGAAGTTTAGTACAGATTTGCTATATTTTGATGGAAACTGCAAGATTTGCCAACAACTGGGACATTTTTTTTGCCAGTTTGTGGGAGAAGAGCAGAACGTACTGAATATGGCCAACTCTGTGGGAGCCTGCGACTTTTTAACAGAAAGTCTCCATTTCGATTACTGCACGCGACCTTTCATGAGTTTACTCCTCTCTGGGATATGCTAACATCACCTATATTTGCGCCCTTTCTCTGATAACACATTCATAAATGTGATGGTCCTAACGCCACTTTATTAACCACGCCCACCCATCTCGGCAGATGTCTATTTCGGCATGAATCCTTTTTGGAGCGAATACTGACGGTATGTGATTAATTTGGAGCAAGCTAGACGGCTTGCAATTTAGAGCATTTTGCATTACTTTTCGGCGCAGACTGATTGATCAATCTTCCCTGATGTCACCAGAATGTGCCTTTTATGAGCAGCTATTAGCTGATGATGCTAAGGCCTCATGCACACGACCGTTCAGTTTTTTGCGGTCTGCAAAACATGGAAGCCGCCCGTGTGCCTTCTGCAATTTGCGGAATGGAACAGGCGTCCCATTGTAGAAATGCCTATTCTTGTCTGCTAAACGGACAAGAACAGGACAAGTTATATTTTTTTTCGCGGGGCCACGGAACGGAGCAACAGATGTGGACAGCACACTGAGTGCTGTCCGCATCTTTTGTGGCCCCATTAAAGTTAATGGGTCTGCACCCGAGAGAGATATAAAAAGCACAGCACTCCTGGATAGAAATAAAAAAGATTGTACACCAAAATCAGACTCCCTGTAAGTGCAAACATTTTTATTTTTAACATTGTAAGTTTCAAGTAGAAAATAAACCACAATCATTGGTATATTTAGTCAGTAAAAAAAATGCAATAGAAATAGTAAATGTAAAAAAACAAACAAAAAAAACAAAACTTTTTTTTTAAAATAGTTTCTTTAAAAGAAGCAATGTGTCAACAGGTCATCTAGAAAAAGAATTTAGTAAAACCACAGGAAACACCCGTAAAAATCGGTCACAAGTGCAAGTATAAGGCAGACCGCATGGACTACATCAAGTGCTGTTGAAGACATTGTAGTGGACAAGTCCTGCTTGTGGCCAGCACTACAGTGGCATCCCAAAGGAGAGTTTGAAGGCCAGCTCCACAGCAACCTCTGTCACCGAGTCGTGAAAGCAGACATAAAACTCCTGAGGCTGCGGCTGCAGGAAAAGTCTCCTAGAAGAAAGAAGCGGCAGTCATTCTGGGTGATTAATGTACCGTGTGACTTGGCATGGCTGCAGGCCCATTGTTCTGTCCTGCATCACTAACACAGCACTTTATTAACTATACATACTTTTCCCTCTTCCTCGTGTACATATCAGCCGGCTGCCTTTTAGTGATCATAGCAACATTTCATTAAACCACTTCAGCTCAGCTATAACCAAACCAGCATGTGTGAGGTTATGTGCCAATATTCAGTCTTGAAGGAAAATCCCAGTTACCATAAGATTTAAATCAATGACCAAAATAGAAAAAAAAGTCACTGCTTCTTACCCTATTACCCAGTAAGACATTTTGGGAGGTGATTTCTTCTGGTCAGTCCAGTTCTCAGGAGAACATTCAAATAAGACACCATGTTCCTTAACGGGACCGAGCCCTGTAAAGTCCCTGCACGTATCTGCCTTGGAATTGCCATGTCTCTGCAGGATTATATAAGCATTCGTCTTCATGTGGTCGTCAGATATCTATGTCAATTCACATTCAGGTAACAGCCATAATAACGACAGGCAAAAAATACATTATATCAGGGATCCAGCTGTTGTGAAACTACAACTCCCAGCATACACACTTACTTGGCTGTTCTTGTAAATCTCATAGAAGTGAAAGGAGGATTCTGGGAGTTGTAGTTTAGGACATCTGGAGCCCTGCATTATATGACTGTTCATATGTACAGCACCCTGGAAGAAGTAATAGTAATACAAATAATAATGGTATCAAACACAAGATTACCAGGGTAAATGCCACCAGCAGATGTTGCAGCCATGTTTCATTTATGAAAGGACAAAACCTCAATAGGTCAGCCCTTTGGTCATATTAGGTAGGTATTTTTAGGTGTGGGAGTTTTCCAAGATTGTAAATAATCATGCTAAATATAGTAAGAAAAAAACTAAATAAGCCATTACCTGATAAATCCACAACCATGCCAGTGTTCTCTTACCTTGGTGCAATGGAGGTTGTGCCCCTCTACCCACGTGACCTCTTCACCTAATCACCAGCCTCAGTGGCCTGGAGCTGCACACCACTGGAGCTAGTGATTTGCTGCAGCATTTAGGCTGCGGGCACACAGTGCACTTCTGACATGCAGTTTTCAGTTCAGCAGCCTTGTTAACCCTGGTGTTCTGCACAGTGAAAATGATTTAATTCATTTCAGCTAGCTACAATACAAAACTGCATCTATAGGGCTCATGCACACGACAGTATATATTTTGCGGTCCGCAAAAATACGGATGACATCCGCGTGCATTCCGTATTTTGCGGGACGGAACAGTTGGCCCTTCAATGCGGACAATAATAGGATATGTTCTATTTTTGGGCGTTACGGAAATATGGACACACGGAAACGGAATGTACACGGAGTAACTTCCTTTTTTTTTTTGCAGACCCATTGAAGTTAATGGTTCCGCATACGGCCTGCAAAAAAAGGCAACGGACACGGAAAGAAAATACGTTTGTGTGCATGAGCCCTAACTGCATGACATCTGCACTGTGCCAGCACCCTCACAAGGGAAGACGGGCACAACATCACTGTAGCAAGGAAAACAAAGACCAGCGGGAAGCATTGGTCTTCCGATCACAGAGAACGCCTTTAAATCCATAAAATGGATTGTGAAAGTGATTATGGAAAGAAAAAAACAATAGGATTTTACCAAAGGGTTGTTAAGGGCAACTACTTCAGCAAATGTAGAGAAAGTTAATACAAGATACTTACTAATGTATTGCAATTGTCCTTATGGTCTCTTGCACACGACCGTATGGCTTTTTCAGTATTTTGCGGTAATCAAAAAATACAGATGACGTCTGTGTGCATTTCGTTTTTTGCGGAACGGAACAGCTGGTCCCTGATAAAACAGTACTATCCTTGTCCGTTATGCGGACAATAAGGGTACTTTCACACTTGTGTTGTGAGGATCCGCCAGGCAATTCAGTGACTGAACTGAAAACATCCTGAACGGATTGCTCTCCATTCAGAATGCATTAAGATAAAACTGATCAGTTTTTTTCCGGTATTGAGCCCCTAGGACGGAACTCAATACTGGAAAACTTTAACGCAAGTGTGAAAGTACCCTAATAGGACATGTTCTATCTTTGAACAGAACGGAAAAAACAAAAATACGGAAACAGAAGGCATACGGAGTACCTTCCGGTTTTTTTTGCGGATCCATTCAATTGAATGGTTCAGTATACGGTCCGTATGTAGAACGCAAAAAAAACGAACGGAAAAAAAAAAATGTTCATGTGCAAGAGGCCTTACTGGCATCATTCATTTTTCCATCACATTATTACAGTGCTCGTTTTCCAGAGGTTATGACCACCCAGTAATCCAGCATCCGTGGTCATACTTGCACACTATATGAAAAAGTGACGGCCTCTCTCGTGGCTGGGACCATGGGAGTGCACATAGGCCGGCGCTTTTTCTTATAGTGTGCAAGCTGCTGCTGGATTGCAGGGTGATTGTAACTTTTGGTTATGAAAAAAAATTAAAAATTTTAAATTATCTTCAGCAGTTCTTGTCACAAAGCGTTAGGTTTTAGCCTAGCCTATAAGTCGTTATCTCTGAACTCCTGACAGCTCATAAACATTTATTCTAGCCATATTCTTATCGATTTGATAAGAATTTAACTACAATGAGTGTTTATGAGCAGTCAGGATGGAGAGATAAGCTTCACAGGAGTGGTCAGCTGAGTTCTCTGACCGAACACAGTGTAAACAGACAGCTTGCTACTAGGGTTGAGCAGTATACCAGTGTCTGCGATATACCGCGGTATTAAGAAACGGCGATATCACCGTTTCCTAATAACTGCAGTATTTCATGACGTCATAGGAGCGGTCGCACATTGTGCCGACCGCTTCTAAAACGTCCATGTCCTGCCGACTGTATACATGTTGGTCCCCGCAGCGGTCACATCCTCCTTGCTCCTATTTCCCCATGACCCTGCCCACCAAAGTGACACCAAGACCGAGAACTGTGGGCAGAGAGCGTCCCCGTACCTGCTGCAGCATCGCATCCTGGAGTCCATAGAACTCCCAAAGAGCCTGGGAGAACAAAGCTGGGAACATTGGGGACCTCCTGATTCTGGACCCTAGGGTATCCCTCAGGGGGCATGTTAGTCCCCGCAGCGGCCGCATCCTCCTCGCTCCTATTTAGCCCTAACCCCACCCACTAAAGTCAGGAAACGGCTGCAAAGCAGCAAGTGAGGGAGGCTATGCAGGTCTCTCTCGGGGAGTTATCTTGGCCCTGGCCTGCCACTGTCCAAGGCAGGAGAAGTGTGACAGTGGAGGAGGACATAAAAGATAGTGGTCCTCTTTTCCTGCCTAGACTCCCTGAGGCCCATCAGCAGCACCTGCACAGGGCTCTTCATCTCTACCCAATAGAAGGAGATGGGGAATATACCTGTCAGGAGTCCCATGAGTAGAAGCCCCACACAGTATAAGGTCTCCCTGCTGCCCACATACAGGAGCAACAAGGAGACACTACTGTATACTGTATGGGGCAACAAGGAGACATTATATTGATTTGGGGGAGGGGGGTATAATTTCACCAAGTGGCGAGCCCCATGCAGTATAATGTCACCTTGGCCCCAGCCGCCCCATGCAGTATAATGTCACCTTGGCCCCAGCCGCCCCATGCAGTATAATGTCACCTTGGCCCCAGCCGCCCCATGCAGTATAATGTCACCTTGGCCCCAGCCGCCCCATGCAGTATAATGTTACCTTGGCCCCAGCCGCCCCATGCAGTATAATGTTACCTTGCCCCAGCCGCCCCATGCAGTATAATGTTACCTTGGCCCCAGCCGCCCCATGCAGTATAATGTTACCTTGGCCCCAGCCGCCCCATGCAGTATAATGTTACCTTGGCCCCAGCCGCCCCATGCAGTATAATGTTACCCTGGCCCCAGCCGCCCCATGCAGTATAATGTTACCCTGGCCCCAGCCGCCCCATGCAGTATAATGTTACCTTGGCCCCAGCCGCCCCATGCAGTATAATGTTACCTTGGCCCCAGCCGCCCCATGCAGTATAATGTTACCTTGGCCCCAGCCGCCCCATGCAGTATAATGTTACCTTGGCCCCAGCCATCCCCATGCAGTATAATGTCACATTGGCCCCAGTTGCCCCATGCAGTATAATGTCACCTTGGCCCCAGCCACCCCATACAGTATAATGTCTCTTTGTGGCCACATACAGTATAATGTCACCTTGTATCCTCCATACAGTATAATACCTCCTTGTGGTCCACCGCCCCATACAGTATAATGTCTTCTTCTGGTCCCAAATGTTTTTCTTCTAAATGGCCATTTATCGCGATATATATCGTCATCACAATACATTTCTCAATATCGTTATCGTGGGAACATTTTTGATATTGCCCAACCCTACTTTCTACTAGAGAATCTTAAAGGGGTTTTCTAGGATTTTAATACTGATGATCTATCCTCAGGATAGGTCATCAATATCAGATTGGTGGGGGTCTGACACCTGGCACCCCTGCCGATCTGCTGGATGAAGGGAAGGCCGCTCTCCGTGCCAGCGCAGCCTTCGCTTATTTGTTTATGGGTTTACGGCTCTGTAGTATACAAATAGGAGGCTTCCCATAGAAGTGAATGGGACAGTTTGTAGTTACAACTGCTCACCGATGCACTGTCGACAGCGAGCAGGTAAACGATCCAGCTGATCGGCAGAGGTCTGACACCCGGCACCCTCGCCAATCAGGATAGGTCATCAATATTAAAATCCCGGAAAACACCTTTAATATATATATATATATATATATATATATATATATTTTTTTTTTTTACAGGGATTTAAAAGTGCAGGTGAGTTGTGGGGCTGGGGCAACACCCCTGGAAAGTCAGTGGCTGCAATATAGGTGCTTGACCCCAACACCCTATACACAGTCACACTATATTTGTGGAGTGTGGGAGGAAACCCACACAAACTCATTGCAGATTGTGTCTGTGATCGGATGCGAACTTGGGACACCAGCGTAAACCACTGAGCCACCTTGCTGCCCAATTGAAAATTGATTTTAAGCTCAAAATGAGAATAATGCAATAATTAAAAAATATAAATTCCCCACCCAAAAGGTGTCCTTTACCTTTAAACACCTAAAATTAAAAGAACATTAAAGGGAACCGGTCATCACCTTTAGGCTGCCCATACTAACGGCAGAATAAAGTAGACACAGGCAAGTTGATTTCAGCGGTCGGTCATTTATAAGTTAAAAGTAAGTGGTTGCCGAGAACCAACATCACAATCATTGCAGACTGGGCCTGCAAAAGAGTCCCGGCCACCTGAGAAGAGTCATGGTTATTCATGAAGTCCTGCTCTCCTGCCCACCTGCTGATGACTGATAGGCTTCTACCTAATTTTCTCCCTTTCTGTCTAGGAGAGAACTGCCAATCATCAGCAGATGGGCGGTGAGAGCAGGACATTATGTATATCCATGACTCTTCTCAGGTAGATTGGACTCTTTTCCAGCCCTGGGCTGTAATGATTATGACCCTGGTTCTCGGAAACCACTTACATTTAGCTGATGAATGACACACCGCTGAAATCAGCATTTCTGTCACTACTTTATCCTGCCCTCAGTGAGGTCAGCATAAAGTTGATGACAGGTTCCCTTTGAAAAGTAATATTTAGAATTAAGTAATGAACATTTATTAATAAACATGTGATACTTGGTGCTGTTTTTATGTCAAGAGAATCGTACCTCTTCCATAAGAGTTTGCTGAAACACAGAGCGTATGGACAGGCAGCAGCGATGGAAGTTCTTTATCAGCAGAGGGTGAATGGCGCCACTGAGGTCCTCCACCTCTCTGTGTGTTGGAGAGATGAAGACTCCCTGCACAGTTTCCAAGTATATGTAATGAAAAAGTGTATTCTCTGACCCCGATGTTAATCTTGGATAAAAGGGGAAAAAAAAGAAAAAAAAGAGGCATTATACGGTGCAGAAAAAAACACAAAAATAGTGCATCACATGACTAGATGGCATTAATTACAACACAGTGGTAATAAAACAGCCTGTTACCACATTTTGCCCTATGAAACATAGTGGGGGTTACAGTAACCTGGTCTGGCTAGGAGGCAGATTTGGCATATGCCAATTGTTCTTGCAAGACAGGACAGCATTTTCTTATTTAGCGATATAATTGACTCCTTATGTGATTTTATGTTATTCTGGATTCAGAATAAAAACGCACTACTTGGCCAACACTAGTAATTTTAGCATGGACTTGTGAGGTCCAGGTTTGCGGCCCAGCTTGAGACACCCTGCCGTAGACAATGCTAGTGAATACTCTTGCTCAGTTTAAAAAATAATTGAAAAGCTGAGCCCCCAAATTAGGGGTGGGCGATATGGCCTAAAATCTATATTGCGATATAATTTTAAGCATGTGCGATATGCGATATATATTGCGATATATTGTTTTCTATATTGGGGGGGGGGGGGGTGTTTAAATATTTATTTATTTTTACTTTTTATTTATTAACTATTGGCCTCCTTAAGGGCTAGAACCCTTGTCATATTCACCCTAATAGAGCTCTATTAGGGTAAATAGGACTTTACACTCTCCCTGCTGCCCTGTGCATAGTGCACACAACAGCAGGGAGCTGACCATGGCGCCAGCCTCTCATGTGCTCCCCCAGCCTCTTATCCCCCCCCCCAGCCTCTGATCTGCCCCCCTTCCCCAGCCTCTGATCTGCCCCCCTTCCCCAGCCTCTGATCTGCCCCCCTTCCCCAGCCTCTGATCTGCCCCCCTTCCCCAGCCTCTGATCTGCCCCCCTTCCCCAGCCTCTGATCTGCCCCCCTTCCCCAGCCTCTGATCTGCCCCCCTTCCCCAGCCTCTGATCTGCCCCCCTTCCCCAGCCTCTGATCTGCCCCCCTTCCCCAGCCTCTGATCTGCCCCCCTTCCCCAGCCTCTGATCTGCCCCCCTTCCCCAGCCTCTGATATGTCCCTTCTGGTAACGCAAACCCCCCCAGTATTAATCATTGGTGGCAGTGGCCACAGGGTCCCCCCCCTTCCCCCCCATCATTGGTGGCAGTTTGCAGTTCCGATCGGAGCCCCAGCAGTGTAATGCTGGGGCTCCGATCGGTTACCATGGCAGCCAGGAGTCACGCTGCTGAAGTCCTGGCTGCCATGGTATGTTAGTGAGCAGAGAGCAGCGCATTATACTCACGTGCGCTGTGGCTGCCGGTCGCTCCTTCTCATAGGTCTGTGCGGCGCATTGCTAATGCTGTAAGCATTAGCTATCCGCCGCACAGACAGAAGAAGGAGCGACCGGCGGCCACAGCGCACGTGAGTATAATGCGCTGCTCTCTGCTCACTAACATACCATGGCAGCCAGGACTTCAGCAGCGTGACTCCTGGCTGCCATGGTAACCGATCGGAGCCCCAGCATTACACTGCTGGGGCTCCGATCGGAACTGCAAACTGCCACCAATGATGGGGGAGGGGGACCCTGTGGGATATGGCCGGCACATTCATTGGTAGCGCAGTGGCCACAGTCCCTCCCCTCCTCCTCCTACTCTGTCCTCATTGGTGTTCAGCGGCAGCCGCGCACAGTGGGGAGGGATTCCCTCCTCCTCCTCCCTCCTCTGTGCCGGCCGACTCAGGAGAACATGGTGCGCGCGATCATATCGCGGTCCGGCGATATGGCGAAAATCCATATCGTGGCCCAAATTCATATCGCATATCGCCTATATCGCCTATACCGCCCACCCCTACCCCAAATCTTTCCCACTTGTCACTTACTTCACAGTGTTATATAGATCTTCTGCTTCTCTCTCTGAAAGGTTTCTTCTCAAGCTTCCCAAATTAAAAGGATTTGGAAGGGTGTATTTTTTCTTGCTGATCTGAAAATACAATACTATATAGTAAATGTATAGTATAATAAAACGTTGCACATTCAATTCTATTACAATTGAGAGTGAGCCTATATCATGGGAGGAATATAAAAAAACTTACTTGTGATCTGTCTACAATATTTCACCAAGTCAAAAAGTAAAATATCTTCAAGATTAATAGGATGGGATGGAGGGAGCCCACACATATCTGACATTGATGGCTTATCCTTGCGATCCGTCATCAGTGTCTGAGATGTGAATACCCCTTTATGTGTAGAAGTGGGTTGGCTCTAAGGACCATCCAATGCATTTATGGTTCACAGATATTGAGAAATCAATGTGTGGTTAGGCGTACCATTCACTCCACGAATACACACCTTAAGAACACTCCCATTCCCTCCGCTTCCTTTCTGAGCCTCCTGAGCCTTGCGATTCTCTCCTTCCAAATTTTCGGGTCAAGTCTGGAGTGGAGTGGAATCCAACACCAGTGTTTTCCCCTAAACCTTCACTGCCATTATCAGATCCTCCACTACTCCGAGTAGGACTTGGTCTACGAGTTCTTAGAGAAGTCTGGGAATCAGGAAGCGGGCTCTTCTTACTTAATGACTGACTGGCTTTCTTGGGAGTCTGAAGTTTATTCATCATGACAGAACTGACAACACTGTGGAACTTGTCCCGTGCAGAAGGAAGGAACCAATCAGCACATGATAAGCAGGGATTTGGAGACAGTATTCAGCCTTTCTTCTATACTTGTGTCCAGCATTTCTAACTGAAGAAGACAAGCTTTCAGTTGATCGACATATATGTAGTCGGGCCCTGGATTTCCAACTGCTTTAGAAGAGCAGCCGCCAGCTTCTAGTAGTGTGCACAGCATGAAATGTTTCTGTCAAAAAAAGTTGTGTGAAAGTGAAGTCGATACATACTGTAGATTCCTCATTTCTCATACAGGAACATATAGTGGTTCAAAAAGTCAGTGATACAGATAGTAAGAAGAACGAAACAATGACTCAAGATGTTGAGATTTTCCATGACACTGACATCATGGTACTACTTTCTTAGCACATGCAGTAATGTGTTCTGTTGCCAGATGAGGGGCGCAAGTGTTCTAGTTACAAAGTTTCCTGGTTGATAAGGTTGAAAGAAGACACAGGTCCTTCAGATCCTATCTATAATCCTAATGTGTTGATCCAGAGGAAGGCAAAAAACGCTGTGCGGCAGATGCCAATTTCCCCACTTTAGAGGAAATATTCCTTCCCAACTCCAAATAGGAAAATAAATCCCTGGATCAGTGTCCCGTCCCCAGAAATCTAGTACCCATAACCGGTGAAATTATATCTATCGGAAAAGGCATCTGGTCCCATCTTGAAAGTTCTGCCTTCAAAACTGGAGCAATTTCCAGCAAAGATGAAGTTTTACTTTAAAGGGGTTCTTAAAGGGGTAATTAATAAAATAAAATTACTGAAAATAACTAAATATAATTTTATTACAAACACGTTCCCAAATAGCTTTCATTTAATTTATAATGGCTTGTTTTCTGTAGTCGGATAAACATCAGGGGAAATAAAATGGCTGCTACTCTACTAGCACACACAAAACCCGTCCTAATAACACCGCTGGGACGGGTAATTCAAAACTTCAAGGCAGTTAACTAAAGAGCTTTCTCAGCCCTCCTAACTACTCTTGCTGTCATAATCACGATCTTACATACAGCTGATAAGATATCCGTATGTGTAGTAATAGGAGCAAAGTGAAAGTACAGAGAGGAGGACGGACGGGTGGGGGTAATGAGCAGCAGCGCTTGTATGCAGTCTGCTACATTACCACAGCCCACAGTAGTCTGTCTTGTCCCTCCTCGCTGTACTTTCACATTGCTCCCTTACCACACACAGTTGGTATCTTAGCAGCTATATGTAAGTTTTGAATTATCCCGTCCCAGCTGTGTTATTAGGACAGGTTTTTGTGTGCTAGTAGCGGCCATTTTATTTCCCCTGTTAACTGTCCCCTAGAGAAAACAAGCCATTATAAATAGATGAAAGCCATTTGGAAAAGTGTTCATAATAAAGTAATATTAAGGTATTTTCAGTAATTTTATTAATTCCCAGAGAACCCCTTTATGGTTTATATTATTTAGCGATGTTGTCATTAACTAAAGAGACATTTTCTATTCCAGCAAACAAAAACACCATTGATAAAAGAATATTACTTGGACCCATATACTGAGCAAAATGAGTCACAAAAATGAGCGTTCCTGGATATACATATAATTCTGGAGAAATGCTTACCAGGCCTACGATGAGAAGGAAGTACCGTGCCTCAGGCTGACGGAATGCATTCCTGCTCATTGATCCATTCTGTTCTAGATGATAAGAGGGATACACCTCCCTCCATACCACAAGCTGTCCAATCCGCTCTGATGCCAACGATAGCAAACAATAATGTCGGCAATAAAGGGCAACGTCAATCAGATCTTCCGTGGGCAAGTGATTAGCCAACAGATAACCCTAAAAGTAGGGGAAAACATTTTAGGCTTCTTTTTACACTGGCGTTTTGGATTCCGTTTGTGAGATCCGTCATGGGCTCTCACAAGCAGTCAAAAACGGATCAGTTTTGCCCTAATGCATTCTGAATGGATAAGGATCCGTTCAGAATGCATCAGTTTGCCTCCGTTCCGCTCTGGAGGCAGACACCAAAACGCTGCAGTGGCAAACGGATCCGTCCTGACACACAATGTAAGTCAATAGGGACGGATCAGTTTTCACTGACACAAAACAAAACGGATCCGCCCCACATTGACTTTCAATGGTGTTCAAGACGGATCCGTTTGGCCAATATTAAAGATAATACAAACGGATAAGTTTTGAACGGATGCATGACGTTGTACTGTCAGTGCGGATCAGTCTGTGCAGATCCATACCAAATGTGAGTGTGAAAGTAGCCTTAGTAATAAAAAAACTAATGTTCACAGCAAAATACAGTTATGTGATACCATTTCTTCTTGGTCTGCCCACAACCCCCCTGAGCCCATGACTATGTAGGAGTGGTCCATACAATGACTAAGACCAAGATCCGCTGATCCAGGACTTGTTTCTAACAGTTTCAATAAAAACTTACCTTGTAAAACAGGCAAGTCCCTAGAACCATGTACAAGCGTCTCATCTCATAGTAATCTTCAGACTGCAATGGTAGAAAACAATCACTAAAACACAGTGACCTAATTAGATGATTCAGGATGGGTTTTACGTTCAGGTTTTTATTCATACAGTTTCTGAAGCTAAAGCCAGGAATGGATCATAAGTAGAAGACATGTATAAAGGAAAGACAGCCTTCTCTCCTTATTGAAAAAAAAACAAAACAAAACAAAACTAAACATGAAAACCCAAAAATTAGCACCAAGGGGGTCATTTATCAAACTGGCGTAAAGTAGAAATGGCTTAGTTGCCCACAGCAACCAATCAGATTCCTCCTTTCATTCTCCAAAGGAGCTGTCCAAAATGAAAGATGGAATCTGATTGGTTGCTATGGGCAACTAAGCCAGTTTAATAAATGACCCCCTAAATGTCTGCCTGAAACAGCACACACAAGTGTTTCCGCTCAACCAAAGTGCCATATAAAATGGTTTATCAGTATACACAGTGGCATCCATTCAAGTATACAACTACTTCTTACATAATGGGAAGCGCTTACCAGCTCTGCAAAATCGAGTGCCTCCAAATCACTCAGCACTGTATCAATCTCTGTCTGAAATATTAAAAGAAACAACCCACTTAGATATGACACAGTGCACTAAACTGTTTCTTTGTTTCCACTAATATGGCTGGCCGATGTCAAGAACCAGAAGACAATACACATAGGAAAAGGGCAAAAACAGAAACCCTCTGCCTCATTAAAGCTCACATATCCCTCCGTAGATGGACAGGAGCCTGAAATCTGCCCCTACGGTAAAAGTAGTGTGCTGTTCCCCAAAGGTCAAGAGAGGAACCAACGAAGCTGGGCTGCTCCTTCGGCCATATAGCACCAACACTCGATACCTCTTTGCAAGATCTTTCCGGGTCCATGTTAGGCACATGGCACATGAGTTATTCATTTACCTTACAGGCAAAAAATAATAAAATCACATGGATTTAAACACAACATATAGAGGCTACATGTTATAGATATCTTCTGTCAGAGGTATAGAAGAACATATTTCCAATAAGCCCTATGGATAATTCGGGAAAAGAGACTCCCTCCTCCACAACAGTACATAAAATCTGATACTGCAGCCCAGAAATGAAATATTAATAATAAAAGATGTGGTGCTGTGGTGTCTACTAGAAAGATTACACCCCGACCTGGGGGTGAGGAGCGAGCACTCTCCATTACCTTCCATTTCAGTCAGGACTAAACCCCCACACAATGACTTTTACTTCAAGTGTCCATGGCAATGATGAAACCAGCTTGGCGGCTTTGTCCTGGTGCATACCTGTCACTGCATATACGTTCTATGACTTCAGGGAAAGCTCTGAGATTCCCAGCAGAACACCATACAGGTTGGTAATTCTGGTGCAGATGCGGCACAGCTTAAAGGGGTATTCTGGTTATAACAAATTATCCCCTATCCTGTAACTATCAGATCGTGGGGGTCCAACTGCTGGGAAAAATAAAAAATCACACCGCCGCTCCATTCATTTTTATGGGACCACTGGAGAGAACAGAGCGCTGTACTAGTAATGAATTGAGCGGTGGTATGCTTTTCCAACCAGCGACTCCATCCATTTCAAGGGGGGCTCCACAGTGTATTGGACCCCTGTTCTTGTGATCAGTGGAGGTCCCAGTGATTGGACCCCCACTGATCTGACACTTATTCCCTTTCAACTTATAATAACCGGAATACCCCTTTGATGCGTTCTTGAACTGGTTGAAATCTTTGGTCTGGCATCTTTTTTAATGACAGATGCCCGGTTGTGGCCATAGAATAACATCCTATCTGTATGGCCATCCTTGCCAGGCTATGAAGTCCATACAGCTGCTTCTGATGTAAGCGTCATATTGGCTACAGTTCTACAGCAATCACTGAATTATCATGAGGCAAGAACAGAGGTTGGTCTGTCTTTAGACTCCATCAACAGCAACACAAACCCTTTATTATAGGTCTACTAAAGAGTTGTCTGTGGCATTAAGTTCTTATATTTCCATACATTATGGGGGAGATGTATCAAAACTGGTGTAAAGTAGAACTGGCTTAGTTGCCCATAGCAACCAATCAGATTCCACCTTTCATTTTCCAAAGGAGGTGTGAAACATGAAAGGTGGAATCTGGTTGCTATGGGCAACTTAGCCAGTTCTACTTTACACCTGTTTTGATAACACCCTCCCCCCCGTTATCTACAGATCTAAATCCATATCCTTCACACTGGGGGGGGCGGGGGGGGGAGAGGTTCAACCAAATGTAAGTAATGTGTAATTATACCAGAGAGCTCGTGCTGAGGTAAAAGCAGAATATTGCTAAAAAAATCATCCGAAAAGTCAGCTCAGTGGCTTCTGAAGACCTGGAAGTGAGTGGCAGTGTATTTTGGCGCTGCTGGCAGTGCAGATTGGGGCCTGGTTCCTGTAAGGTGATGCATTCTTAAGCTGCATAAACCACACAAAGCATAGTTATCCTTATACACAGCCAGCTAAAAGTAAAGTGGATTAAATGTCGCCTTCAAAGAGCCCAGATAGGATGGAATCCTTCCAGTACCCATTCGGCACGACCACCTCTCAGCTTTAATTAAGACTTGAAAGTCCCAAGAAACTCAAAGCAGTCTGGGTCCGAGGCTAAACCTGTGCTGTTTCTTTCAAATTTAATTAATGCACTGTATTATTATATCTCCTTTTACTATGTTGTTTCTACGTATTGTTTCTCTGCTGCCATCTGCTGGCCGGAATTTGTATGCTGCACGCCTTGTTCCTTATCTATAAAGTTTTTCTCTGCTGGGCGTGGTTTTAGCAGCCTTGGTTCTTTGCAGTGCTGCACTCCTTGTGACTGGAGACACACATCTTGGCTTGGGAAGGCATCAGTTTTTGACCAGCAGTTGCCTCAGCAGTTGCCTCAGCAAAGACATCCACATCACAGCATCTACTGCATCACTGTACTGCATCACTGTATGTCACTGCTCTGGATCAAATAAACCCACGTTCGATTGCATCCTCATGTCTACGTCTGGATCCATCTAACCTGAGCATCTGCCGGTCCGGTCTGCTCCACTGCTTGGATACGAAGGTAGGACAGTCACAAGGTCATTATCAGTTACACCTTCATTCGCCTTCATGTGGGGACAGAACAGTCAAAAACTGCCTTAAAGCCTTATACCCCAGTAAATACCCGTCTCAACGTCCAATGCCCGGCTACAGGTTCCCTCAGAGCCCAGTGCCACACTCAGGAACCTCCCTTGCAACAGGCCCACTCGCAGCAAATCTGCCCGGCAACAGTGCACGTCCCACAAGCCCAAGGGGAAGCACGGCGTGTCCGCAGTAGATATACTCTCGTCTGGAAGTCCTCCACTACTCGCCAAGCCACTTTCTACATCCTATATTAACCCTTGCTCGCAGGATATAAGAACTGTTCACGCACGCGGGGCCTCCCTCAAACCAAAACCCCGCAATTCACTCAAAACACTTTAGGAACCTTATCGGGGTGCCTCATCTGAGCCGCACGGCAATTTTCAGCCCCCAATTCGAAAGTTCATTTTCTTAAAGAGACAGCGCACCTTAAATCAAAATGGCCGAAAAGGACCTCGTACAGTTCCCCAGTGATGAAACAAAGGAAATTCAACCTGATACTGATCATTATGAAGAGCTGGAGGTAGAATCCACACTTCCAGCAGACCAAGTCACGCGACCAAGGCGCTCTCTCAAACCAACTATAAAGATCACAGAAAATTATCACACCAGGAAAGATGAGCTATGTGACAACCTGGAAGAGCTATGGGAACGAGTTTCCTCCCTCATATCAGGACTTAAGTCCTCCTCAGGCGATGCCACCAGTTTACAAGTTGCCGTCGGGCGGCTGAACTCAGCCCATGAAAGATACAAGAGACTGTCCACAAGGTATATAACCTTTCTAAAAGACTCTAATATTGAAGAAGCCCCATCAGAATTGTGCAAGGCAGAATCAATAGACAGACAAAGAGACGCCATGGTGCTGGACGCTAAAGATAAAGTGGAACTCCGCATCTCTCATTTGCAAGAAACTAGATCACACAGATCGCATTCATCCAAACATTCCTCGCGGTCCTACAGATCATCATGCTCTAGAAGCTCCGCCCTGAGCGACAGATTACTAGAGGCTCGCATAAATGCAGAGCTATCCAAAGTGAGGCGTTCCTTCACCGAAAAGGAAGTCCTTGCGAGAACAGAAGCACAGATGGCGGCGGCCAAGAGGGCAGAAGCCAAGAGGGCAGAAGCGGAGGCAGAAGCCAAGAGGGCAGAAGCAGAGGCTCGAATAAAGATCCTTGAATCAGAGAGGGAAGAGGAAATTGCATTAGCGAAAGTAAGACTACTTGAGCAAGCATTGAGCCAAGGCTTTGATTCAGTCTGCTTACCACCAGAGGAGATAAGACGATCCAGTTGATCGCACCAGTGACTATGTTCTGAAACAGTTATCTGCACCGCCCCCAGTGTGCAGTACTGTCCAAGCCAATAACACTGAAACCTCCAAGTCAGCTCTACCTGCAGTGCCAGCGATACCCACAGCACCCGAGCAACCCAATAACAGTTCGCCCAGGCGCGCCCTCTCAAGGGCAGTTATTACAGCAAGATGGCTACCAGGTGTTTCCTGGCCTACCTCCACAGCTCAAGCAGGCAGTCATCAGAATCTACAGAGGCTAGACCACAGCTCAACCCTGCAGCAACATCATTCTACCCGGAAGCATCTCACCCTTTCACGCCAGCACAGCCTATACGCCCCAGGGGCATCACAAGTTGTCATGGCAACAAGCAGTGAGAGATCAGATATGTCTGAGTTTGCCAGGTTTATGGTGAGCAGAGAGCTAATTAACACCAGTCTCTCAAAATTTGATGACCGTGCGGAGAGCTACAGAGCCTGGAAGGCAACCTTCAAAGCTGCCATCGCCAACCTCAACCTAACTGCAGAGCAGGAGCTCGACCTCTTGATCTACTGGCTGGGCCCAGGCTCCACAAATCGCATCAAGAGCCTTAGAACTGTCTATGTGGGACAAGCAGAAGCAGGTCTCGCTGCAGCCTGGCAAAGACTCGAACGCACCTTTGGCAGTGCAGAAGCAATAGAGAAGGCACTATTCAGGAGACTGCAGAACGTTCCCAAGATCAGTCTCAAGGATGTCCACAAGCTTCAGGATTTAAGTGATTTGCTCATGGAACTGGAGCTCGCCAAAAGAGATCCTCGTCTGTCCGGGCTGTGCTACCTGGATACTGCCCATGGGGTGAACCCAATTGTCGTGAAGCTACCATACAGCCTGCAAGAGAAGTGGGCGGCATCAGTCTCAAGGTACAAAAGAGTGCATGACGTCACCTTTCCCCCATTTATTCATTTCTGTAGGTTCATCGATGAACAGTCCCAGATGAGGAACTGACCCCAGCCTCGACTTCCTGGAGTTCAATACTACAGCTTCAGTGACACCATCATCAAGGTATGAAAGTATTGTGCATAAACACAGAGACTTTAAGAGCAGCGTGAATGTTAGGAAGACTAACCTACTATCATCTGCAGTACCCACTGGTAAACAGTACACTACCTCATCAGGAGACAAGGCCTTCAATCGTGAATGTCCCATTCATAAAAAACCACACTCACTGAACAAATGCAGAGGATTTAGATCCAAAACCATACAGGAGCGCAAGAAAGTCCTCACCGAGCTTGGGGTATGTTTCAGGTGCTGCTGCTTCATTGGAGCACATGGCTAAGGACTGTAAATCCATTATCAAGTGTGAGGAGTGTCATAGTGAAAGACACGCCTCAGCTATGCACCCAACTCCACTCACAAGGGATTCACCGGCTGCTGTCACCACCAGTCCCGCTCCAAGTCACGGCGGGGAGCCCCAAAATAACGCCTAACACAGCCACTGCTGTTTCCTGCTCATGCTTGGACGTATGTGGGGAGGGCCAGAGTGAGAAATGTTGTGCCCGCATATGCCTAATCAAGGTCTACCCGGAGGGGCTACCAGAAAAGGCAGTAAAAATGTATGCCATCATTGATGACCAAAGTAACCGCTCCCTAGCAGGACCTAAATTCTTTGAAGCCTTTGGAATAAAGGGACCGTCAGAACCCTACATCTTAAACACCTGCTCGGGTCGCATAGAGACTAGCGGCAGGAGGGCACAAGGATTCATCGCTTGTTCCGTCAGTTGGAATACAGAAATACCTCTACCAACGCTGATCGAATGCGATCAAATACCCAACCATAGGGATGAAATTCCTACCCCGGAAGCTGCATTTCACCAACCACACCTAAGGCACACAGCCAACGTTATCCCACCTATGGACAACAACGCCAAGATTCTACTCCTGCTTGGCAGAGACAATCTAAGGGTACACAAGGTGCGTCAACAGTGTAATGGTCCCGACTATGCACCATACGCCCAGAGACTGGACCTGGGATGGGTAGTCATAGGAAATGTATGCTTGGATCAACCAAGAATCCACTCTTTCAAAACGTACGTGCGTGGAGATGGACGCACAACTTGCATTAAGCCTTGCCCTCATCACTACGAGGTGAAAGAGAAGCCTCCAGACCTCATACAACCACCTGACGACATTCCTCCCTTCTTTGCCGACAACTTGGGAAGATTAATCTTTCACACAAGCAAGGACGATGATAAAGTAGCTTTGTCAGTAGAAGACAGAGAATTTATCAAGATAATGGACAATGAGTTCCTTAAAGACGAAACCAATCACTGGGTTTCTCCATTACCCTCCGAGCTACCAGGGTGAGACTCCCGAACAATAGAGAACAAGCTCTGTCTAGATTTAACTCTCTTCAGCGTACCATGAACAGTAAGCCTGAGATGAGAGAACACATCGTTGCCTTTATCGACAAAATATTCCGTAACAACCATGCAGAACCAGCTCCATCCTTAGGGAAGAACGACGAGTGCTGGTACTTGCCTTCATTTGGAGTGTATCACCCACGGAAACCTAATCAAATTAGGGTTGTTTTCGACTCAAGGGCCGAACACCAAGGCAGGCAAATTACTGAGGGCAAATTACGGTCTAGCAGGCCTTTGGATTATAGGTATGAAAAAACGTGTGGCCCTAAGTACTGCATCAATGTGTGCACTGTCGTAAAGCAAGAGGAAAACAACTACACCAACAAATGGCCGACTTGCCTGCAGATAGACTATGTACAGAGCCGCCTTTCACCTATGTTGGCCTAGATGTCTTTGGGCCATGGATGGTATCCGCACGCAGGACCCGCGGCGGTCACGCAAACAGTAAGCGTTGGGCCGTACTATTTACTTGCATGAGTGTGCGAGCAGTTCACATAGAGGTGATAGAATCTATGGACACATCCAGCCTTATTAATGCCTTAAGACGGTTCTTCGCAATCAGAGGACCAGTAAAACAATTGAGGTCTGACCAGGGAAGCAACTTCATCGGAGCCTGTAGAGAACTTAACATCGACACCAAGTCCATTCAAGATCAGTTGGCGGAAAAAGGTTGCACCTGGATTTTCAACCCTCCTCACAGTTCCCACATGGGGGGCTCCTGGGAGAGAATGATCGGCATCTCACGCAACATCTTAAATTCTATGTTGATGGATGTAAACTCGTCTAGACTCACACATGAGACTCTAGTTACTCTTCTCGCTGAAGTTTCAGCCATTATCAATTCAAGACCCCTTGTGCCAGTGTCTATGGATCCTGAAACACCAGCCATATTGACTCCGGCTATTCTACTTACCCAAAAAACTGAGAGTACGCTTATTCCTAGTGGAGAATTCACTCATGCTAACATCTATCAAAAACACTGGAAACGTGTACAATATCTAGCAGATTACTTCTGGAACAGGTGGCGAAAGGAATACCTCAGTGTTCTTCAAGGAAGAAGAAAATGGCAACACCACAAACCAAACTTGAAGGAAGGAGACCTTGTATTGATGAAAGAGCAACAAACCGAAAGGATTGACTGGCCTGTTGGGCTAATTTCAAAGGTTTTCCCTAGCAAGGATGGTAAGGTCCGGAAGGTGGAGTTGAAGATCTTCAGGAAAGGCGAGCTTAAAACGTTCTCAAGACCAATCAATGAACTCATCTTAATACTACCCATCGAGAACGTCCCTGACGGGTGAACAGGACTGTATTTAGCTTCGCAGATCTTCTCCATTCCAAGTTGAAAACAGGACTATCTATGTTTTGCATTCTAACATGTTTTTTTTACAGGTTGTTTATATTTTATGGACATTCGTCATAGTGAAATCCCCAAAGTGAATTTCAGACGGGGAGTGTGCTGTTTCTTTCAAATTTAATTAATGCACTGTATTATTATATCTCCTTTTACTATGTTGTTTCTACGTATTGTTTCTCTGCTGCCATCTGCTGGCCGGAATTTGTATGCTGCACGCCTTGTTCCTTATCTATAAAGTTTTTCTCTGCTGGGCGTGGTTTTAGCAGCCTTGGTTCTTGTCACTTCCTGTAGCCATTTTCAGTGCTGCACTCCTTGTGACTGGAGACACACATCTTGGCTTGGGAAGGCATCAGTTTTTGACCAGCAGTTGCCTCAGCAAAGACATCCACATCACAGCATCTACTGCATCACTGTACTGCATCACTGTATGTCACTGCTCTGGATCAAATAAACCCACGTTTGATTGCATCCTCATGTCTGCGTCTGGATCCATCTAACCTGAGCATCTGCCGGTCCGGTCTGCTCCACTGCTTGGATACGAAGGTAGGACAGTCACAAGGTCATTATCAGTTACACCTTCATTCGCCTTCATGTGGGGACAGAACAAAACCTCTGTTTCCAGGGGCAGCGTTGTGGCAAACGCATCCAGCTGCCAGACGGCCGGGCACACACAATGAGCGGAATCTGGCCTCGTCTGCAACAAGTACATTCAAGGTGACTACTAATACACTTCATTTATAATAGGGCATATAGAAATCCCTTCTAATATGCGCCTCAGCTGCTGCAGAACCTCTTCAATGATTGATATGAAACACCCCATTCATTTTATAGAGAAGGTCTGTAGCAGCTGGGAAACAGAAAAGCATTATACACCCTGCCGATGCTAAACAGTGATTGACATAAAATAATTTACAACAGTGATTTGTGAGAGACCACTTCTGTAGAAAGAGGGTTAAAGCGGCCGTATGTAGTGTTGTCTGGCCTCCGGACCGCAGGGGGAGTACCATTAGTTGCCAAGCTGCGTCTGAACTTGCCATTTGAAAATATGAGAGACGGCTACTTGGCAATTAGTGGTGGTAATCGGAATGGTCCATGGTCAGACCATACTGTGTACAGGCAACCCTGAGGCTAGGTTCACACCTGAGCGTTTTACAGCACGTTCCTACGCGCTGTAAAACGCTCAACAGGCAAGAACCAATGATTCCCTATGGGAATGGTTGACACCTGAGCGTTTTACAGCGCGTACGATCGCGCTGTAAAAACGCCCAACGCCACAAGAAGTACATGAGCTTCTTTGGGGCGTCTTGTCGCACGTTCCCGTACATAGACTTCAGCGGAAACGCGCGACAATGGGCGTTCGCTTGTTCCGGAGCCGCGTATGCGAGACGCCCGGAGAATCGCGCATACAGAGCGCTCCATCGCGAACGCTCAGGTCTGAACCCAGCGTTGGGGCTTGTTCACACAGTGGATTTTGTGTACACATAATCCATCTCCCATTGTTGGCAGTGGAAGTCCACGCAGCCATTCATTCTGCTGCAGATGACTTCCACACGGATTTCCAAACCACATCAAGAAGGGACCACAGTTAGCAGCAGCGGGTGTCTGCACATGGATTAGCCCCATTGAATAGGACTTAAAGGGGAGTTATTTTTTTGTCCTTGTATGTTTCTAACTAATAAAATGTAAGGGGTTTTCAATGCACTTACTGCATCTGCAGTGGCTGGTTTCTCAGATTCCACTGAGGGTCACATGACCTGTGATGTCAGCTTCTCTCTGTGCTCTGATGATGTTTAGTGCACAAGCCTGAGAGAGCAGATATGAGTCTGTACAGATGTCACTGTGCTGGCCACGCCCCCGAGCACTGCTGTCTGCCCTCTCCTTGGAGTCTTCAGGAATCTTTAACCCCCTTCTGCAACTCACACTCAGGGCTGGAGGCTTTACTGAGTAGCTGCAGACAATTAAGAGACACAGGATCTTCCCTCCTCATCCTGCAGACAGAGAGCTGACAGACCGGAGGAGTTCTGCAGAGCATTGCACAGAAACAGTTAGGGGGGGGGGGGGGGGGGAAGATCCTGTGTGTATCAGCGGTGTCATTGTACAGCTGGGACTTGTAGTCCTACACATACAACATGCTGCTAAGCATCCTAGCAGTCGGACATGTCACTCAGGGCAGCACATTTACTCACTCCCTTTGCAGAGCAGGGGGAGGGGCACTAATATTCATGAGGAAAACCTCTGAGATTACCGTTATTGCAGGTAAACAAAGGACCAAAAGAGAACCAGGGAAATTAGGAAATAGAATTTTTGTTTGCCTAAAACTTGCTTAGCTTAGGGTACTTTCACACTTGCGTTGTTGGATTCCGCCAGGCATGCGGATCCGTCTCACAAATGCATTGCAATACCGGATCCATCTGTCTGGTTGTCATCCAGAGAAAACAGAACCGGTATTTATCTTTTTCACATTTTTAAAAGGTCTGCGTATGCGCAAACCCGGATTAGTTTTTCCGGAACACTCGGGCCGGATCCGGCATTTATGCATTTCAATGGAAAATAATGCCGGATCCGGCAAGTGTTCCGGAATTTTGGACGGAGAAAATACCGCAGCATGCTGCAGTATTTTCTCCGTCCAAAAAACGTACAGTGACTGAACTGAAGACATCCTGATGCATACTGAACGGATTGCTCTCCATTCAGAAAGCATTAGGATAAGGCTACATGCACACGACCGTATGTGTTTTGCGGTCCGCAAATTGCGGATCCGCAAAAAAAAAAACGGATGACGTTTCTGCGGATCCGTTTTTTTTGCAGATACATTGTAATAATAAGATTTCTCCCGTGCATCCCCCATACTCTGGAACTCGCTACCCCAACATATCAGACTCTCACCTAGAGTGGAATCCTTCAAAAGAAACCTGAAAACCCACCTCTTCAGACAAGCCTACAACCAATGACCCTGCTGCCTCTATACCGCCATGACCAACTTAACCCGCACCTACTGTGTCCTTCTCCCATACCATGCAGATTGTAAGCCCTCACGGGCAGGGCCCTCTCTCCTTCTGTACCAGTTTGTAACTCATCTTGTTTATGATTAGTACAATTGTCTGTTATGTATGTGCACCGCTAAATAAATAAAAATAATAATAATAATAATAATAATGCCTATCCTTGTCCGCAAACTAGAAAAAAAATAGGACATGCACAATTTTTTGGGCGGACAGCACACGGTGGGTCCGCATCCTATCCACAAAAAAAGACGGAACGGACACGGAAACAAAACACGGTCGTGTGCATGAGGCCTAAAACTGATCCGTTTTTTTCCGGTAGTGAGCCCCTAGGACGAAACTCAATACCGGAAAAGTTTAACGCAAGTGTGAAAGTACCCTTAGTTATATATTGCTGACCATCAGATTTAGGCCTCATGCACACGACCGTTGTGTGCACCCGTGGCCGTTGTTCCGTTTTCCGTAACTTTCTGCGGACCCATTGACTTTTCAATGGGTCCGTTGAAAACTCGGAAAATGCACCGTTTGTCATCCGCCTCCGTGATCCGTGTATCCTGTCCGTCAAAAAAATATGACCTGTCCTATTTTGACGGACAACGGTTCACGGACCCATTCAAGTCAATGGGTCCGTGAAAGAACACGGATGCACACAAGATTGGCATCCGTGTCCGTGATCCGTGGCCGTAGGTTACTTTCATACAGACTGATCTGAAGATCCGTCTGCATAAAAGCTTTTTCAGAGCTGAGTTTTCACTTTGTGAAAACTCAGATCCGACAGTATATTCTAAAGGTGGGGACGCTTCTAGTTAGAATATACTACGAACTGTGTACATGACTGCCCCCTGCTGCCTGGCAGCACCCGATCTCTTACAGGGGGCCGTGATCAGCACAATTAACCCCTCAGGTGCTGCACCTGAAGAAGGGGTTAATTGTGCGTATCATAGCCCCCTGTAAGAGATCCGGGGCTGCCAGGCAGCAGGGGGCAGACCCCCCTCCCTCCCCAGTTTAAATTTCATTGGTGGCCAGTGCGGCCCCCCCCCTCTATTGTATTAAATATCATTGGTGGCCAGTGCGGCACCCCCCCCAGCCACTCCCCCTTCCTCCCTCTATTGTAATAATAACATTGGTGGCCAGTGTACGGCCTCCCCTCTCCCCCCCCCCCCCCCCGATCATTGGTGGCAGCGGAGTTCCAATCGGAGTCCCAGTTTAATCGCTGGGGCTCCGATCGGTAACCATGGCAACCAGGACGCTACTGCAGTCCTGGTTGCCATGGTTACTTAGCAATAGTAGAAGCATCATACTTACCTGCTGACTGCTGCGCTGTCTGTGACCGGCCGGGAGCTCCTCCTACTGGTAAGTGACAGATCATTAATGCGCAGCACAGACCTGTCACTTACCAGTAGGAGGAGCTCCCGGCCGGACACAGACATCGCAGCAGCCAGCAGGTAAGTATGATGCTTCTACTATTGATAAGTAACCATGGCAACCAGGACTGCAGTAGCGTCCTGGTTGCCATGGTTACCGATCGGAGCCCCAGCGATTAAACTGGGACTTCGATCGGAACTCCGTTGCCACCAATGATCGGGGGGGGAGGCCGCACACTGGCCACCAATGTTATTAATGCAATAGAGGGAGGGAGGGGGGGCCGGGGGAGGCCGCACACTGTGCCACCAACGTATTAATACAATAGAGGGAGGAAGGGGGGGGCCGCACACTGTGCCACCAATGTTATTAATACAATAGCGGGAGGGAGGGGGGCCGCACTGGCCACCAATGATATTCAAACTGGGGAGGGAGGGGGGTCTGCCCCCTGCTGCCTGGCAGCCCTGATCTTACAGGGGGCTATGATACGCACAATTAACCCCTTCAGGTGCGGCACCTGAGGGGTTAATTGTGCTGATCACGCCCCCCTGTAAGAGATCAGAGGCTGCCAAGCAGCAGGGGGCAGTCATGTACACAGTTTGTAGTATATTCTAACTAGAAGTGTCCCCATTACCATGGGAACGCCTCTGTGTTAGAATATACTGTCGGATATGAGTTTTCACGATGTAACTCAAATCCGATGGTATATTCTAACATAGAGGCGTTCCCATGGTGATGGGGACACTTCTAGTTAAAATATACCATCGGATTGGAGAAAACTCTGATCCGATGGTATAAAAGGGACTCCTGACTTTACATTGAAAGTCAATGGGGACGGATCCGTTTGCAATTGCACCATATTGTGTCAATGTCAAACGGATCCGTCCCCATAACGACTTTTTTTTCATGTCCGTGGAACCTCCAAAAATCAAGGAAGACCCACGGACGAAAAAACGGTCACGGATCACGGACAAACGGAACCCCGTTTTGCGGACAGTGAAAAAATACTGTCGTGTGCATGAGGCCTTACAGTGCTATATATTTTTTTTCATAACTCGGACAACCCCTTTAAGCAGCAGTATGACCTCCGGCATACAAAAGGCAAAACCACAGCAGCATCTAAAGCGATGCAAAAAGGCGGGGTGTCCACAACACAGTGGAAACACGGGCACAATACAGCCAAAAACAGACTATCCCTAAGGTTTGCAGCTGTTTGGTATTAGATCAACCGCAAATTGATTGACAAAAAATTGCTTAAGGCCAGACTCTAATGAGCAAGTTGAATGCGGGAAACACGCTGCATGTGTAAGTGTGACGTCCCGACCTGTACTCCTCTGATATAATGATTTATAATGCTGTGCATCCCTGCCAGATCTACTGAATTGTTCTGACATATTGCAGTCAGTATAATTCAGTAGATACAGGTCTGGCAGGCACACACAGCATTATAATACCATGTGATCCTGTGGGAGGAGCACAGGACAGAACGGGAAATCACAATTACACACGCAGAGGGTTTCTTGCATTCAACTGTGTCGTCTAAGTTTGGCCAAAGGCGCGGTTTTACAGGGACCTCGTGGGCATTAACATTAAGCAAGCCACTGCCAATCAATTATTGACAATCTAATACATTACTTGCGGCTTGTGCATTTTTCATCCGTGTCAGCACCTCATGTCCACTGTCCGTCAGTTGCCCCATGTGGCTGTACCCTCAGTAATAAAACTAATAAGGTTATTTTTTAAATCATTTTCAAACATTTTGAACGTGACCTTATTTTACGAAATAAACAGGTTTAGGGGGGCTTATTTAGCCAAGCTCTCCTCGCCACAAAACTCACGAAGAAAAGATACCTTGATATCTTCAGGCAAGGACAGCCATCGTACTCCCGGAAGGTTATCAGCTAACTGCGAGCTACTGGCGTCATAGAACTCCGTCCCCTGGCTTGTGCTTGCACGTAAGATGGATAGCCTCACTGTGCGCTGGAAAAAGAGGCTAAAGAAATGATCAAGGCGAGACACATTTTCTGCTTGACAGAAGGCCCTGCAACACAAAAGTGGAACCCAAATCAAAGAAATGCTCACAATAGTGGAACGGGAAACTTCAGGATAAAAAATCCATTTGGACGTACAGCCACATAGCATGCACAAAGACACTGTGGGAGGGACCCCAAAGAATCGCCTCAGTAATTTTACACACTTAGCATGACAATAGGCTCCCGATTTTCTCATCGCATCCAACCTACCGATCCAAGGACTTGTACATGAACTTTAATGTCCTAACTACATCAGCCGTCATGTTCTTCAAATGTAGAAGTGAAATTCTGACAAAACAAAAGATGTTTAGCAGTAAAATCTCCTTCTCAAAATGCTTTTTAGAGCAGTATTATACAGTGAATGTCCTTTAATGTACATCAGTACCTATTCAGGATTAGCAGATGGTTATAACAAATAAATGGTAAATAGTCTTACTTTCCTCCACCTGAAGTGGACATACAAGTACCATATGTTGGTCTACAGGGTTACCAATGTGTTCCTGCTTCTATGGAGAGGGTTCTGAAATCTCCACTCTTAAGTAAAGGTGGCCCTGCATATTCAATAGCTGTTGGATGATCAATTGTTTGTATGTCTTCCGACTTCGTCCCTACTCTTTCATACACATTTAGCGCCGATCAACGTGTATGTGTACTTAACGAGGAAAGCGGAGAAAGCCGTTGTTAAATGCTTCTGGCGGCAGCCTATCGCCCAGGAGAACAAAAGGATCGGGCAAAAATATTCATTTTGCCTGATCCTTCTATGACTGTTATCAGATGCTCAGGAGCTCCCTATACACATTAATGTCACATTAAGAGCTTTTTAAATTTATATCTTGTGAGTATAATCATTTTTTTAATTACCTTACAGGAGCGACAGTTACACCGTGTTAGGTCTTTATCTTATTCAAAGCTGTACAAAATGTATGCCACAACTCTGACACCTCAACGTCCAACATGTCCAAAACTCCTCACGGTCAGAGAAGTGGAGATTGAAACCCTTCCTGTAGTAACACAACTCATGACTAGAGACCTTTGTTCTACTGCTGGGTCCACCACTGATCATGAGAATGGGGGGCCTGTGCATCCCATTTGACTGGAGTGGAAGAAATGCATACGTGTCTGTTGTTCCATTCAACTCTATGGGACTGCCAGAGTCCTATCTCCGGCAGCCCCATAGAGCTGAATGGAGTGCATGGTCCCAGCTCCATTCAAATAGGGAAGCACGGGCCCTATTCTAGTGATAATCGGAGGCCCTAACAGACCCCCACCCCCGATCCTGTGCAAAGAGGATAAGTTGTCTTCATGGGACAACCCCTTTTACACTTAAAATAAGGTTTTGCCGCAGTACCTCTGCACATACCATGGGAGTTTTCAAAGCTTTTGTCATGATTTTCTGCTAAAACCTAAGATTCTACTGTAAAATGTGAATGCTACAATGTACAGATTGCCACTAAAACCACTGCCAATAAGGATTAAGCCTGCCCTACCTGTCTGCAGGAAGCGAAATCAAGAATAAATGGTCGGACTCTTTCCAGTATGAAACGTGGACCAATTTCTTGTTCAAAATCAGAGACGTGCTTAGAGAAAAAAAATTTAAAAAGGGAAAGAGAAGAATTTAGACTGATGTTAGGATGCGCTGTTGGGTTATATTCTGCCCTTGTCCATACAGGTGGGGGATATATACATACATACATACATCTGTTTACCATTTATGCAAGAAAGCCGATCCAGGGATTTTATTCAGAAATTCTGCCACATTTAGATTTTAGATGGAATTTTTTAGTAGCAGCAGTGCAGGGTACTGCGGTTTCATCCGAATCACCTCAGCCACTACTGATTAGACAGTCTGCAGATAGAGGAGACCATGTAACCAACGTGGAGATCGCAGCACTCGCACAAGCACTGTGGTCTCTTCAAACAGCAGATCATCGGGGCGAGTCAGACCTACTATGACCTGATATTGATGGCCTACTGGGAGTCCGATCCACAAAAACCACTTTAACACAAAGAGAATTTTATCAAGGTGGAAGCTATGTTCAAAATAAACTGCTGCTATTGGTTTCTTTGAGGCAACCAATATGCCCACTATTACTGCTCCTACAAGTCCCTAAAAAGGTATACTCAAAGACTGCGGATTCTGCCCAGTCTGGCGGGTTTAATGCCCCATTCACATTCGCCAAAAAGCTGTGGATTAGCTGCATTGTACCGTAATTGCGATAATCCATATGTATGAATCTGCAGCATAAATCCACTTTTTATAGCAACAGATTTCCTTTAAAAAAAATCTTATAGGATTTTCTTCTGAAAACACTCACATATGAATGTCAACTGTACAGTAATATAAAATGCATTAGAAAAGTCTTTATACTCTCTTACTTCTGTCACAATTTGTTATGTGGCAGCCATGTGCAAAAAATTTTTTTTAAAGAAAAATAAATCACGTTTTTCCCATCATTCTGCACTCAATACCCTATAAATGAGGAAGTGAAAATAGAATGTTAGAAATCTTTGCTAATTTATAGAAAAGGAAAAACTTAAAATTGTGCCGTGACATAAGTATTCAGAACCTTTACTCAGGACTTAGTTGAAGCACCTTTGGCAGCGATTGCAGCCTCCAGTCTTCTTGGGTATGATGCCACAAGGTTTTGGGGATTTTCTGCTAATCTTCTCTGCAGATCCTCTCAAGCCCTGTCAGGTTGGAAGGGAACTGTTGGTGGACAGCTATTTTCACATCTCTCTAGAGAGGTTAGATCAGATTGAAATCAGAGCTCTGGCTGGGCCACTCAAGGACATTCACAGAGTTGTCCCTAAGCCACTTCTGTGTTGTCTTGGCTGTGTGCTTCGGGTCATTGCCTTGTTGGAAGTTAAAACTTTTATCCCAGTTTGAGGTCCAGAGAACTGTGGATCAAGTTTTTATTAAGAATATCTCAGAAATTTACTCTATTCAGCTTTCCTTCAACCCGGACTAGTCTCCTCAGCCCAGCTGCTGAAAAACACCCCCACAGCATGATGCCGCCATGGTAGGCCTGGTATTGGGCCAGTGATGAGCTGTGCTTGGTTTCCTCCAGACATGGTAGAGAGAAACAAAATGATGACAGTCGGAGATCAAACGTCTCACCGGACTTTTACCAACTGTCACATTTGGTGTAGGATGGATCGGGAAAAGGGCGAAGAAAAAAAGCGCCACTCTCAAGGTAACAAATAATAAAGGCTAGATAACACCAAAAGGGGTGAGAGGTGGTGTCAAAGGAACCAATCCAGAAGGATAGTATATCAAAAGGAATCTCATCCAGCGTAATAATAGCAGTAAAAATATAAGGGGTGCCAAGTGAAGCTGCAAAAGGTGCCAGCTGCAAAAGAAGAGCATGGCAGAGGAAGAGATAAAAGTTCAAAGAAGGTGGTCCCTCGAGAGGGACTAGATGAGAATTGGTAGGTATGGTGGTATGGAGAAAGATCTCATACTGAGAAGGTAATAAAAACACAAAATAGACAATAAGCATAAATAAAAGGAAATATTAGTCAACTCACTTCACTGGGGGGGGTCGTATCCAGGATAAGCTCAAGACACCTGGGACGATTAACCCCCCCGGCCATGCTCGCATGTAGTGTAGTAGAGATTGAAGTCGGCAAACCGGTCGTGTAGTGGAGATGGAAGTCAGCACACGGGTCCTAAGCCTCTAGTCAATCTCTTTATTCAATAGATATGCAGCTCGATGCGTTTCAGGGAGTTTTCTATACCCCCTTCATCAGGAGCAAATACATATCTATTGAATAAAGAGATTGAGATTTTCTCTCTTCCACGTGTTCCTCCAGACAGGACGTTTCAATCGAAGCCAAAAAGTTCAATCTTAGCTTCATCAGACCAGATGAGAGTGCATTCACACGACCGTATAAATGGATCCGCATCCGTTCCTCAATTTTGCAGACCAATTCATTTCAACGGGGCCGCAAAAGATGCGGACCATTGTTCAGTTCTGCGGCCCCACAAAAAAATATGGAGCATGTCCTATTCTTGTCCACGGTTGCGGACAAGAATAGGCATTCTCTATATAGCGCACACAGTAGGTATTCGTGTTTTGCGGATCCGCAATTTGCGGACCACAAAACACTTATGGTCGTATGAATGTGCCCTTAGTGTTCATGCACACGACCATAGCCTGTTTTGTGGTTCACAAATTGAGGATACGCAAAACACGGATACCGGCCGAGAGAATGCAGACATTTTTGTTCGCCTTCACAATGTCCTATTTTTGTCCGCAAAAAAGGACAAGAATAGGACATGTTCTATTTTTTTGTGGGGCTGCATCTGACCCGCAAAAAAATGTGTATCGGATGTGGACAAAAACCACAGGCGTGTTTATGAGCCCTAAATCTTTATTCACACATCAGTGTTTTGGTCAGTGATTTCCATCAGTGATTGTGAGCCAAACCCAGGATTAGACCCTATACAGAGATAAGGTATATAAGGTATATCTGTACCTGTTCTGTTTTTAGATCTGCACAATAACTGATGGAAATCACTGACCAAACACCGACTGTATGAATAACACAGGAGTCCTTTAGGTGCTTTTTTTTTTTGCAAACCCCATGATGGCTTTCGTGTGTTTTTTTTTCTTTTAAACTAGGCAGGGGCTTCTTTCTGGCCGCTCTGCCATAAGGCCCAAAATAATGGAATGTTGCAGTGATGGTTGACCTTGTGGAAGTTTCTCTTATCTGCACACTGGATCTTTGGCTCTCAGTCAGAGTGACCATTGGGTTCTTGATCAACTCTCTTACCAAGGCCTTTTCCCTAAATACCGTATTTTTCGCCGTATAAGACGCACCGGCGTATAAGACGCACCTAGGTTTTTGGGGAGGAAAATAAGAAAAAAAATATTTTGAACTAATTGTGGTCTGTGGGTGATGCACTGTTATGGGGATCTGTGGATGACGCACTGTTATGGGGGATCTGTGGGTGACACTTATAGGGGATCCTCTCTGGATGGCGCTGTTATGAGGATCTGTGTATGACAGTTATGGTGGGGATCTGTGGATGACACATATATAGCATCTTATGCTATGTGTCATCCACAGATCCCCTCCATAAGTGTGGGGGTCGCATTTGCTTTTATAATGGGGGTGGGGGTCGCATCTGCATTTATAATGACAGCGGGGCCCGTGCAGTGACTGTATTCTACTACACGGGCCCCGCTTACTGTACAATCATATCCCTAATACCGTAGTTAATTGTTGTGTGCACTGCATGTAAAAGCATAATGAGCGATGATGAGCGCTATTACTTACAATTAGAAGCGCTTGCCGTTCGGAGCAGGGAGGAGGGAGGAGGCAGGAGGCAGGCCGGGAGGACGGGCGCTGGCAGTGTGAGTCATCCGTCATGCGCCCACGCCGCCTGCTTCATTCATGAAGCAGGCGGCGCAGGCGCGTGACGTATGACTCACACTGCCAGCGCCCGTCCTCCCGGCCTGCCTCCTGCCTCCTCCCTGCTCCGAACGGCAAGCGCTTCTAATTGTAAGTAATAGCGCTCATCATCGCTCATTATGCTTTTACATGCAGTGCACACAACAATTAACTACGGTATTAGGGATATGATTGTACAGTAAGCGGGGCCCGTGCAGTAGAATACAGTCACTGCACGGGCCCCGCTGTCATTATAAATGCAGACGCCGGCCCCCAGCCCCTCCTCCCTCACAGCTGATATACCCGCCGCACGGCATCGCGGCGGGTGTATCATTGAAAACTAAGCAAAATCGGCTACATTCGCCGTATAAGACGCACTGCTATTTCCCCCCCACTTTTGGGGGGGAAAAAGTGCGTCTTATACGGCGAAAAATACGGTACTTAGTTTGGTGGGGCAGCCAACATTAGGAAGAGTACTGGTTGTTCCAAACTTCTTCCATTTAAGAATCATGGAAGCCACTGTGCTCCAGGTAACTTTCAGTGCAGCAGAAATTATTTTGTACACTTCTCCAGATCTGTGCCACCACACAATCCTATTTATGAGCTCTAGAGAAATATATTTCCTCCTCATGGCTTGGTTTTTTCTCTGATATGCAATCTCTGCTGTGAGACCTTATATAGACAGGGACATGTCCTTCCAAATGATGTCCAATCCACTGAATTTACCACAGGTGGACACCAATCAAGATGTAGAAACATCTCAGAGATGATCAAGAGAAATGGGAGGCCCCCAGAGCCATAATTGAAGTGGCATTGCAAAGGGTCGGAATACTTATGTCCATGTGAAATTTTAGTTTTTCCTTTTTAATAAATTAGCAGAAATTTCTAAAATAAATGGATAAAATGGATAAATAGAATTTGTAATCCTTTGGCATAAGACAACAATTCAAGGACTTAAATATATTGGTGTTTGTTTGCATGAAGCTGAGCTATGGCTACACTTACCTAACTACACAGGCTCCTGTCACATTTTGCAGCATGTCACTTAGCGTTAGAAATAATCCTCGTACACTTTTCAGCTTCTGCGAAGCTTCAGACACAGGATACTGGTAGAGAATTTCCTGCTGTAAAATGAAGGTCCGTTAGCACACACACATTTCTACAATTTGGATGAACAGGTTTGTTACAAACAAATCCCTGACTTGCTCTGGCATAGGGTGAACAAGGATCCCAGGGCACCGATTCCTGGCGCCATATTTCAGATTTTTGCTGACAGATCCTGCTGATGCAATTCAGGTCATCAGATCCTCATCATCAGCCTCTTCTGCCCTGGCACTGCTGATTCTAGGGGGCAGCCCTGCTATTCTGCACTATGAAAAGTGTGTATCCTATTATTAACAACATTTTATTATTGGCTCTTGCTATTGATGTCGGTAGTGCCCTTGCACACCCAGAATCTGGGGCACATGCCGCACAACTTCACCCAGTACACCCAATGATTAAAGCCACGATCCAATCAGGAGCTCAAGAAGGGATGGTTATCTGCTGTTTACTTTCTTTGGTGGCTGCTTTTTACCCCAGATTCACCAGGACAGACCTGTAACAGTGCCTACAGGGAGTCCGAACATCGGCTTGTGGATCAGTTCAGGCTGCTGCTCTCTCCCTTCCCCCTTTGCTCTGCTTCTTCAGATCGGCTGCTGTGTATAACTAACCATTTCTATTATAGCAAGGACTGAGCCACCACTTCTCACATTGCAGCAGGTGTCAGGCGCTGCACAAATGCTAGTTCTTCCTGCAGTGCCTCTTCAGGGAAAACAAAGTATTACAATTTGCCTATTGAAATTAACAGGTCCCTGTTTCTCTCAATGGATGAAAGCTGCAGGGGTCCTGAAAGTGTAATAATGTTTTTATATTTAAAACATGACCATGAATAATAATAAAAAAAACAAAAAAACAAACATACCAAAAAATTTACAGAAACAGAAACCAGCAGGTACCAGTAAACATCGGGATGGGAGCACCCATCTTTTATTTTTTTTTATACCATTCTGAGCCCTTTCTAAGTAACTTTGCCCGCCCGCCCCCTCCCCCCTGAACACCACCTTTAACTTTTGTCACATTTTGTTTGTTAAAAGGGGTCGCCTCACTTCAGCAAATGGCATTTATAATGTATAGAAAGTTACAAGACACTTGCTAATGTATTGTGATTGTCCATATTGCCTCCTTAGGGCTCTTTCACACTTGCGTTCTTGTCTTCCGGCATAGAGTTCCGTCGTCGGGGCTCTATGCCGGAAGAATCCTGATCAGTTTTATCCTAATGCATTCTGAATGGAGTGAAATCCGTTCAGGATGCATCAGGATGTCTTCAGTTCCGGACCGGAACGTTTTTTTGGCCGGAGAAAATACCGCAGCATGCTGCGCTTTTTGCGCCGGCCAAAAATCCTGAAGACTTGCCGCAAGGCCGGATCCGGAATGAATGCCCATTGAAAGGCATTGATCCGGATCCGGCCTTAAGCTAAACGTTGTTTCGGCGCATTGCCGGATGCGACGTTTAGCTTTTTCACAATGGTTACCATGGCTGCCGGGACGCTAAAGTCTAGCAGCCATGGTAAAGTGTAGTGGGGAGCAGGGGAGCAGCATACTTGCCATCCGTGCGGCTCCCGGGGCGCTCCACAGTGACGTCAGGGCGCCCCAAGCGCATGGATCACGTGATCGCATGGCACGTCATCCATGCGCATGGGGCGCTCTGACGTCACTGTGGAGCGCCCCGGGAGCTGCACGGACTGTAAGTATACCGCTCCCCGCTCCTACTATGGCAACCAGGACTTTAATAGCGTCCTGGGTGCCATAGTAACACTGGAAGCATTTTGAAGACGGATCCGTCTTCAAATGCTTTCAGTACACTTGCGTTTTTCCGGATCCGGCGTGTAATTCTGGCCTTATCTGGCTGATTCATTTTTCCATCACATTATACACTACTCGTTTCCATGGTTATGACCATCCTGCAATCCAGCAGAAGTGGCCGTGCTTGCACACTATAGGAAAAAGTACACGGCTTCCCTGGTGGCCTGGACCATGCACAGGACAGAGCTTTTTCCTACAGTGTGCATGCACGACCACTGCTGCTGGATTGCAGGGTGTCATAGTCATGGAAACATGGAGTATAATGGGATAGAAAAATGAAGTCAGCCAGCAAAGGAGGCAATATGGAGAATCAGAATACATTAATAAGTACATTGTAGTAACTTTCTCTACATGATAAAGGCCATTTGCTAAAGTGAAACAACCCCTTTAAGTATACCATTTCTGACTGAGCAGAAAAAGCATACAAAAGATAACCTATTTTACATCAATACTGGTAAACCATATTTAAAATAATAAGCATAAGAAAAGCCAGAATTGGAACTTTGTTATATCGCAGTAAAATGCCTCCCCCTCCGTGAAGACGTACAATTCTTCCCTACATCCTGTTACTTACAGATATGTATAGTAGACATTTTTATTTCGTATGTTGTACATTTCTAATTTTACACAAATAAACCCCCTATTTGCAGACCGCCTATCAGTCTATTTCTTCAAATGACAGCATGGGCATTGACGTGGCTTGGACCAAAGTGAAGGAACGATTCAAACCAGATTTACACACATCAAAGGAACTGCCTTTACCACTGGATAATCCCTATAGTCCGCTTTGTATGCTCAGCATATTCCCCCGACTTTACCAAACCATTGAAGTGAAAGATTGAAATAACAATCCAATGAGTGGCATATGTTCTTCCCCAAGAAGCTGCATTCCCATTCCCCACAATAAGGGATTTGGGAGCTGTGACGGTTTATAGCACGTGTAGTAGTACATTCCTTCTTGTGGTATACAAGAATAGCCAAAGTGTTACCAAAATGAAAACTTCACAGCCATTTTTCAGGGCCACGAGGCTTCTTTTATAGAATTGATGAATGAGCACATTCATAATGGTGGATTTTACTAGTATTACATCCAAGTCATTAACAGTTGAAAACATAGCCCTCCTGGCTGAGTGGCCGTCTGCCTATGAAATCCTACATCACCTATAGCTGCCGGTGGATCCGCTAGATAATTTAAGCGCATCCAGCGCTAGTCTAAATGTAAGACCTCTTCCTTGCCGTCTTACATTTAGACCAATTTTTACGCCTAAAACAGGCCATGCCGGATACAGTGAACTCTGGAAAAGACTGCTGGAGTTCACAGTGCCTAAGTGATCACGACCTTACTGTTCAGACACAAATGATAAGAATCAGTGGTTTTTTCAGGTGCCTTTCCATGCGCCGACTGTGCAGACCATTATCCAGTAGGAACAATTCCTTCCCGATAACTGGCTGCTCGTCAGTGGAGCTAAAGAGCTGCATTTACATGGGAACTGTATGACTACTGCCATCTCTCATCCTCATACAGATTCATTGTTTCTAGGCAGGAAACAATGATTTGACCGCATAAATGATCATTTCATCCGATGAACAATCGTTTTGCACTTTCGTGGGGTGATCTGCAGCACCTTTACACTGGCAGATTACAGAGGATAAGCGTTTGTACTAACGCTCATTCCCGATAACTGCCCGGTGTAAATCTGCCTTTATCTTCTTCTGTCAAAAATGAATGTACTTTTGTTCCTGGAAATACTGGGTGACAATATGGATGTCATCAGCTCTGTAGATAGGGGGTTCATATCTGTAATAAGACATGCACAATGTATGAAATAAAAAATATCAGCTATAGATCTGTAATAGCAGAAGGCAAAGAGCTGCGTATAGCATATGAGACATGTTCTTATCAACTGACTTAGGCTACATACATGCACACGACCGTTGTGAGTTTTGCGGTCCACAAATTGCAGATCCGCAAAACACGGATTTGCGGAACGGCACGGACAGCCATTGATATAACTGCCTATTCTTGTCCGCAAAACAGACAAGAATAGGACAGGTTATATTTTTTTTTGCGGGGCCACAGAACTGAGCAACGGATGCGGACAGCACACGGAGTGCTGTCTGCATCTTTTGCAGTCCCATTGAAGTGAATGGGTCCGCACCCAAGCCGAAAAAACTGCTGCTCGGGTGCGGACCAAAACAACGGCCGTCTGCATGAGGCTTTATCCTGCAGAAGCTGTAACAGCATCCATATTATCACCCAGCTTTTTCAGGTCCAGAACCATGTGAGTTTTTGACAGAAGAGAATAACTCAATGAATTCAAAAGCAAGGATTCATATTTGTTCCTGAAGATATAAAATGGAACAATCTTTATTTTATTTTTTATTTTACCGCAAAATTGAATATCTGTATATTATATTTACCATAGGACACAGTATTTAAACTCACTTCATAAGAACACATCCACTCATCAGGAGATCAGGAAGCATATACTAGCTCTTTTTTCCATTTCTCCAAAATTGCTCTAGCTACTCTCCATAGGCCAAAAATCACTTTAAATCTCATTTACATAGAACACAATATTCAAACAGCAAAAGAGAAGGAACTTGATCATATAAAAGCAACAGCCTGCTGAAGAAAATGTATGAAGAAAGTAGAAGGAAAGACTCTCTCCTCTAATAAGGAAAACTGTCAAAGCCAATTCTTCTAATGTAATTCATCTAGCCCTCTGAATTTCAGCCCAGTATTTTACATCGGATCCCTAAGCTCTATATAAAAAAAACATTCTAAAAGAAGCACAAAAGATACATTATCTCAATGAAAATGCCAGAACCAGGTCTCTAGGCAACAGAATCAAGCGAGGAAGATGCAATAGTAAGTTAGCAGAGCGCCTTATTTACAAGCAATGTCCATTTATCACCCAAGTTCTGTAGACAAAAATGGACTTCAAGTAAATTTTTGGCTACAGAACTTGGGTGATAAATGGACATCCTCCTGAAAATCAAACTCAAGCAACCGTTCACAGCACAAATCAATGCATAAAACTGGTCTGAGATTACTGTATGTTCAGTAGGGGCTTTTAAGAAGGGCCGATGTATGACCGTAATGAATGGTGATTGGTATAGAACAGGGATCTCAAACTGCGGCCCTCCAGCTGTTGCAAAACTACAACTCCCAGCATGCCCGGACAGCCTACAGGTATCAGCCTACAGCAGGGCATTGTGGGAGCTGTAGTTTTGCAACAGCTGGAGGGCCGCAGTTTGAGATGCCTGGTATAGAACAAGTGGATCCACAGCCTTCACACAGGCCAACAGAAACTGCATGGAGGGCGAAGAATTGTTACTACAATATACACTTTACATTCTGACCAGAGACTATTTTTTTCCAACTAATATTTACTCATTTGACCCCTAATCAGTTGGGCATTTATCGGCCGAACAAACGTTCCTAACAACACTTCTTCCTAATCGTCAGCCCATGTAAAAGAGGCTCTGTCATCAGGATCAACCCTATTAAACCAGACATACCGCTTGGTAGGGCTCACCATGCTGAGATGAGCATGATGCATGCTAAACAGCTGCAGAGAAATCTGAATTTTATTCATTTGCAAATGAGCCATTTAGAGCAGAAGGGGTGGGGCCGAATCCTTGTAGCACTGCTTTTGTAACCCCCTGTGCTCTGCACACTCCCCCCTCCCCTTGATTGACAGGGCTAGACATGAGCATGCTGAAGGCAGAGCAGTATCCTAACATGTACATATCATATAAACCACTTACTGTAGCCTTACCACATTGGGAAGAGTGGAATTCTAAGCTTAGAAAACTAATACATATTACTGGTTTACTCACAGGCACACTATATGATTATAATGAAACCAGTAATATGTTAGCTTTCTAAGTATAGAAAAACCACAGTCCTTAATATGATAAGGCTGTAGCCTGGAGATAAGTGGTTAGCCTTGCATGTAGAGATCCCAGGTTTGAATCTTGGTAGAGACTTTCAGATTTTTTTTCTTCAGATATATTTTTTTTTCTCTCCCTCATTTAACCCAAAATAAAAGGCTATAGCATCATCATATTGAGAATATAATGTTGTTATACTTAGAAAGTTAATACATATTGCTGGTTTATTTATAATCATATATTGTGCCTGTGAATAAACCAGTAATGTGTTTTAGGTTTCTAAGCACGAAAAGCACTATTCCCGATATAGTAAGGCTATAGCTTTTTATTATGGGTTAAATGAGTGGTGCAAAAAAATTGAAAAAAAAAAAAACATATACAAGTCTCTCTTGGTACTTGAACCTAGGATCTCTACATGCAAGACTGACCACTTAGCACCAAGTTATAGCCTTACCACATATAGAAGAATGTTTTTTTTCTGTCCTTAGAAAGCTAATACATATCACTGATTTCTTTATAATCATATATTGTGCCTTTAAATAAAATCAGTAAGATGTATATTAGCTTTCCAAATATAGAAATCCACTCTTCTCCTTATGATAAGGCTATAGTACATATCATATACACTACATACATGCTAGGAAACAGCTCTGCCCACAGCATGCTGATGTCTAGGGGAGGGGGGAGTGTGCAGAGGACAGGAAGTGTTAGAAAAGCAGTGCTCCAAGTAATCAGCCGCACCCCCTGGTGCTCAGACTTGCTCATTTGCATATAAATAAAAACAAACATATCTCTGCAGCTGTTTAGTATACAGACAAAATAAATGTCTTAGTTTAAAGGAAACCTGTCACCATGATTTAGCGCATAGAGCTGGGGACATGGGCTGCTAGATGGCCACTAGCACATCTGCAGTACCCAGGTCCCATAGCTCTCTGCGCTTTTATGGTGTTAAAATACCGTTTTTAGTGATATGCAAATTACCTCCTATGTGTCCTGTAGCCGGAGATGAGTCCAGCGGAAGGGAGCCCAGCACCGCCCCGCGTCCGCCGAATCTCCTCCTTGCCTGCTGACGTCATAGAGCTGCAGTGCCGAAATCTCGCGATGCGCGAGCTAGCGCATGCGTAGTTCGTTCCCTGTGCTGATTCCAGTACAGGGAATGAACATGATGCCGAGACTGCGCATGCGCTAGCTCGCGCATCGCGTGATTTCGGCAATGCAGCTCTATGACGTCAGCAGGCAAGGAGGAGATTCGGCGGACGCGGGGCGGTGCTGGGCTCCCTTCCGCTGGACTCATCTCCGGCTACAGGACACATAGGAGGTAATTTGCATATCACTAAAAACGGTATTTTAACACCATAAAAGCGCAGAGAGCTATGGGACCTGGGTACTGCAGATGTGCTAGTGGCCATCTAGCAGCCCATGTCCCCAGCTCTATGCGCTAAATCATGGTGACAGGTTCCCTTTAATAAGCAGGACAGAGCCTCTTTAAAGGGGGGGGGTTTAAACTAGGCACAATGTGTTGTAGGGCTCGAGCCACTCAGTACCCCCAAGCTTTCTCTGTCAGTTCTTTCCTCTTCTTCTTGATTGACAGGATCAAGTCCCTGCATATTCATTTCACCTGGCCTTGGAGAGGGAGGGGCTGGCACAGGAAGAATATGGGTCAAGGGAGCACAAAGCGGTTTGGGATGCCCTCGGTGCAACTTAACTGCATAAGGATAAAAAGCACTTTTTCTCCAGAATGAAGTGATGGATTGAGAAGTGAGAGTTATTACATTCATCTGAGCTAGTGCCTTGTTTAACTGTGAATTTCCTTGGACAGACTCCGTTACTGCTGCTCTTTGTATTCATGCTCTATGTTTGTGTAAATGCCAGAAATCCAATAAAAACGGCATCATTTCTGGCAACAGAAAACGACAGTTACAATTAATGTGCCCCATTATCTGAACCCAGCATTTAGTGCAGACGTCTGCAGAGCAGACTGCTGGCCAGCACACTGCGATGAGAGGATTGGGAGGCAGAGGAACTCATTGTAGACATTAGCTCAAAATCAAACAAAGCATACCACTACAGGACAAACATCTGTCATGCACCTACAAAAACTCTTCCTATAAACGTAAAGCCTCCAGAAGAAGAGCCTGTATGGAATAAATGACAACCAGTAGGCAGATGGGATTTCTTAACACATTTATGACTGGAAAAACATACAAATGCATTGAGCTGGGGATAAAACATTTAAGAGTGTGGTCACTGAACATTGAGAGCAACCAGGGCGTAGCTATAGGGGAAGCTGCAGCTTTGGGGCCCTGACCCAGAAGGGGCCCATCTAGGAGGAGAAGGACTAAAGGATTTGGTCAGGGCCCCCTCAACAGTATTACACAATGAAATTATATACAGTGACAGTATAGACAGTGTAGAAAACTGATGGAACAGCCGTCGGGCCTGGTCTGAGAGAGCGATCTTTACTAGCCACAGGAATGGGGGCGGCATGAAAGGAAGGGGGTCGTAAAAACAATTACTGTGGGATGCAGCCCCATTCAAAAATTTGCTGTGGAGCCCAGTCATTTCTAGCTACACCACTGAGAGCAACTATTGAGCAACTTGTCATACTAATTGTACCCCATTTAAAATAGTTCAGCCAAAGTCAAGATTTTACTAAAAAAGTTTTTTGTGTGGTAGCCAGTCAAGTCACAACATTTTATACATATCGGCAATTTAATCCCCCCTCCCCCAGTTTACCCTAAGATGTGTTCAGGTTAGGAACAGGTGATTATAGGGTGGCCAGTCTGAGTGTCGAGGAAGACTCTTTTTACCTTCTCCATCAAGAAATAAAATAAGGCTGGCACAGCCTAGCATCGCATTGACATTCCTTTCATTCTTGGGTAGGTACAGTATTAACCAGATGTGAGACCAATGTACAGCTGACAACAGTCCCAAATTTGCAGAGAATGTCCCTAATTTTCACAGACAGTGCCTGCAATTTCAGACTGTCCTGGGCCAACAGTAGGTGGGATGTCTATAAGTCCCGCCTAATTGGTTTGGGGGAGTATGGATAGGGAAAAACTTGAAATTACTGGAACACCCCTTTAAATGAACGCTGTCTGCTCCTGAGACTATCCAGATGATGGTGTACACAAAATAGAAACTGGATTATGAAGTCACTTACCTCTTCTTTCAAAGTGTCAGAGTCAAGCCTGAGTGTCAGGTACATTGCTATGTGAGGCATGTCCTGCAGGAGTTGTTGGTAGTTGGTGTGTTCCTCACCCCAGATCAGCTTTGTCATATTGCTCATGGGTGGCTGCGGCACATAACTTATATTATCAGATGGAATTTCAGCATCAAACACAGTTGTTTCAAATGTCAGCTTCACCTATTAGGAACAAAGCAGTAAATATTATTTGCCGAAATTGGACATTACACAGGCACTTTATAGCAAGTCAGTCAGTTAGGGCCACTGTCATTTCGAAACCAAGCGCAAACAGACAATACTCCTCTCTCTTTATGTCTGTTACAATATATATGTGGGTCATTTACTAACATCCTTATGGGGGACTCGCCACTGGGGACTGGAGAAGGCTAGGCCACGGCTGGAACTTCTGCCCCGGCAGATTTACTAACATTTATAGAAATCGAAAGAGAAGAAAAAAAAATTATATTTAGTCTGCAACAAAGTTGCAGTCCCAGATCACCGTTCTCCTTCTGCGCTGCGGTTTCATTGTGAGGTGGGTGCCTTTCACAAACATTCAACATAAATGAATAAAAACCACGCAGCTTAAATTTTAGTAGAGTTCACATTCACAGTCCACAAGGAGTGTCTTTCGGATATACAGTGATCCCTCAAGATACAATATTTTCAGCATACAATGGTCATTTCTGACCCATTGTACAGACTCCACATACAATGTCTCAGAGTCAGACCCAACCAATCAAAGCCACTTCTCTGGTAAAATAGCTGGATTAGGCTACTTTCACACTAGCGGCAGTGGACTCCGGCAGGCTGATCCGGCGGGTGAACAGCCTGTCAGATCCGTCCTGCCACTAGTGCACATGTGCCCCCGGACTGCCACTCTGTCCCCATTGACTACTGCATGCAGTACTTTTAGTCCGGCTGCCTCTCGGCGTGCCCTGCCGTTCTGCCGCTGGAACTCCGCCCACTGCCGCTAGTGTGAAACTAGCCTTAGTTGCGAGTCAGCAGCTATTCCTGACTGTTATATGTAAGAACTTGTTATATCTTTCTTAGTTATCTGCTCATTTTTCTTAAAATCTTCATTTCCTCTTATTTTAAATGACATTTTGGGGCTCTGGAACCGATTACTCAACTTATAATGGTTTCAACATACAATGATCGTCTTGGTGCCAATTAATATTGTAACTTGAGGGACCACTGTAGTCTTGAACACAATTGAAAGTCAATGGAGGACGGATCCGTTTTCTATTGTGCCAGATTGTGTCAGTGAAAACGGATCCATCCCCATTGACTTACATTGTGTGCCAGAACAGATCCGTTTAGCTCAGTTTCATCAGACGGACACCAAAGCGCTGCAAGCAGCGTTTTGGTGTCCGCCTCCAAAGCGGAATGGAGACTGAACGGAGGCAAACTGATGCAAACTGAGCAGATCCTTTTCCATTCAGAATGCATGAAGGGCAAAACTGATCTGTTTTGGACCGCTTGTGAGATCCCTGAATAGATCTCACAAACGGAAAGCCAAAATGCATGTGTGAAAGTAGCCTAAGAAGGAAATAGTGACATCTAGAAGTAATGGCACCGCATACAAGATAATGGCAGAGCTTTCATGTGACCACATGGCAGTCATCTACATGCTGGAGTGTCCTTGTGGCCTCCAGTATGTAGGACGAACCACTAGGAAACTCAAAGTAAGGATCCAAGAACACATACGTAACATCAAGAAAGGACTAGAGAGACACACTGTGTCTCTGCCCACTTCAAAAAAATACATAATTTTTTTTATAGGACTTGAACAGGTCCGTAACTGTTGGAGGGGCGGGGAACCATTGAGTAAAATTAGTAGAAGGGAAGTTGAATGGATCTATCTACTTGGTACCCTGCAACCTGAGGGTCTAAAAGTCGAGTTCTTCATAGCGGATAAGTAAATGAACCAATATGAGGATATACCGTTAGCATTTAGTACAGTTTGAGGCATATTCGTTAATGCACACATTAAAAAAAGAAAATATGGGGATGTTCGTACCCAATAATGGAGCAATGGTTCTATTTTGTGAGATAGGGATGGTAGGAATGTATATACTAACTAAGGTGAGAGGAGATAGGTTATTGTGTGTTGGGTGACGATCCATAGTGATCTACAGGGATTACCTGCTGTGATATAGAGAATAAAGTGGTGAATCTTGAAGGTATGTCGTCATTGTGGTAGATCTTGATGAGGAGAAGAACTTTGAATTGTGATGGAGATGTAGGAATTCAGACGAGGGCCGTATATTACATTGAGGAAACTAATGAGTGAATGCTGAATGGATAAGATAGGACTCGTGATTTCATAGGAGGTGGAGATAGGGAAATTAGTGGAGTATAGGATATTTAATTAATTTATTGGTGACTCATTTAATGTGAAAGCTGATATTTAGATTCCGTGCTAATTAGATGGTTTTGGAATTATTATGTACGCTTTTAATGTTACAATCATGTGAATGGAGGCTGAAGAAACGCCCAGAATGGCTTGAAAAAAAGAGCAATCAGGATGAGTGCGCAGGTGCCCCTGATGAAGCAGAGGCGAAACCCGGGTCGGGCGTTTGATGAGAGGACATGCACATTTTTAAAATGACAGTTATTTTATGGATTTTGTGAGAACAATAAATTGTTATCACTCAGTAAGCGGGACTTCACTATGTCGGGCCGTCTCTTCTTTCATTCTTAGGAGACTAGAGCATCGATATATGTGAGAACCAAAGCTCTATATCTGAGGAACTATATCCGAAAGACACTCCTTGTGGACTGTGAACTCTACTAAAATGTAAACTGCGCGGTTTTTACTCATTTATATTTACGAACATTTATGCCTGGATACCGGAGTAAATATTAGTAAAAAACTACTCCACTCAGGAAGAGGAAGAGTTTCTTACTCCAGGTGCACAGACTACTGGAAGATGCACCTAATTAATGACACGGCGTGCGCCTTTTTCCGTATTCCAGCAGCGCCGGGGGGAATCCAAGAGTGGTCTTTGTAAATGACCCACAGATTCTTTATGTGGTGATGGGAATTTATCAAACCCTGCTTTTATGGTCTTTTGGACCTATTTGCGCAAAAATGTTGAGACTTTTTGCATTTTCACACCACTAACTCCAGGTTTGAAGTGGATGGGAAAGTGGGCACGGTTAGCCATGTTAGGGTCCATTCACACGTCCACAACTGTTTTTGCGGTCTGCAAAGCACAGACACCAGCCATGTGGGTTCCGCACATGGCAGGCACTATAATGGAAATGCCTTTTCTTGTCCGTGTATGTTTTTGCGGGGCCGTGGAACGGAAGTGCGGATGCAGACAGCACACAGTGTGCTGTCCGCATCTTTTGCAGCCCCCATTGAAAATGAATGGGTCCTCACCCGTTACTCAAAATTGCGGAACAGATGCGGACCCATTTTGCAGACGTGTGAATGGGCCCTTAATCAGTTTCACTCCAGATTTATCATTGCAACTTTTAAAAAAAAAGTCACAAAAAAGAAGAAATCTCACTTCAGTAGGGGTGGCATAAAAACCTGGAGTAGCATTCCTTGACAAGTGTCAGATAAGTCTTAAAGATGCACCACATTTAACAAGCAGCATGCAATGTTTGATATATTTGGGACAAACTACACCAGACTCAGGTCGGTGACAGATTCACTGAGAAGGGGGAAGCAACAGTCTGCAGATACACTGAAAGTGAAGGCTGTAGGGGGAAACCTGTCAAATCGTTTACTAAAGATCAATCATTTTTGTAGCCCTATCAGTACTTTTCTAACAGCTAACAAAGACTAATAGAGACATTCAATAAGTTTGATAAGAATCTAGCTTTAAGGTGGATTTAGATGGGCCAACAGTCGGCTGCTCGTTCAGTGAAGGGGACCGTGCATTTACACGTAGCGATCTTCTTCACTGTATGAGGACATCACACAGAATCATGGCTTCTGAGCAGCAGAGCGCTGTTTAGACCACACGATCTGCCGTGCAGAAGCCATGATCGGTGGGTGGTGCCTGCATGAACAACAGGATCACCCAATGAACTAACGTTTCGCTCGTTCATCGGGTGATCGGCAGTACATTTATACGGCCAGATGATCGGGAACGACTGTTCACAGGAACAGGGTCGTTCCTGATAATCTGGACAATCATTGGTGTGTCTAAATCCACCTTTAAAAAAGTGTTTATGGCCCGTCAGGAATGCAGAGATAAGGGCTACAGATCAAGTCGCCTGAGCAGCTGTCTGACAAATTCACTGAGAAAAAGGAAGCACTGAAAGTGAGAGAGAAACGTTTGAAAAATTTGAATAAAGACCAATTGAACAAATGATTGGAATCTAGTTAACAATAATAATAATAATAATAATAAAAACTGCCTTTAACTTTATAGCCAGTTTCACACTTAGTTTTTTCTATGTGGTCAGCTGTGATTTTGTTTGCAGTGTAAGGCCCCATGCACACGGCCGTTGTTCACGTCGTGCGCTCCCTGCTGCCGCCGCAATACAGTAATACACTGGTATGATCTATACCAGTGTATTACTGTACTGTGCCGGCAGCAGGGAGCGCACGGCGTCCTAGCAACCAGTGACGCCGTGCGCTCCTGCTCTCAGGAGGGATCCAGGCCGCGGTTCCACGGCCCGCACACGGCCGTGAACAACGGCCGTGTGCATGGGGCCTAATAATGTTACATAAATGTAGAATCAAAGTAATAAAAAAAAAGATGAATGAAAGAAAAGTAGAGCATATTCCACCGAAATTGGTGGTGCTTTTTCCTTTGTGGTTGTAAAGCAGCTTTGTGAACATACCTACTAGAAAACATTCAAAGATGACCTGCATAAAAAGTGTATAAAATGAGAAACCAGGGGCGGAGCTTGCCGATGGCGGAGTGAGCAGCACACTGCCTGAGCTCCCGTGCACCGCCGGCATTTACAGCCTCATATAGCACCCAGAAGCCCGCAGATCTTTCATGGGTCGCAGGAGGGGCACAGCTGGCACCCCTGCACCCGCATCGCGAGAATCGGGGGACATTACAAGGTTCCTCTACCCGACAAGCCAGCCGGAAACTCTGAGCTCCGGCGCCACTACCTCCAAGATGGCGGAGCAGGCGCGGGAATCGAGCGCCTCCACTCCTCTGACTAGAGGGAAAACCGCGGCCCTCATCACCAAGAATCAAGGGGATCATGTCTCCGGAGGACCTCCGGTCTCCTATGCAGCAGCAGCGGCAGCGGTGAGTCCCACCTTGGGGTTCGCTCCTCCATCGCCAGCCTCCAGAGATTCAGAGGCCTACTCGGGCCCACAGCTCTCCCACCGCAGCTCCCCTGCTCTGTCGGCTGCCTCTAGCAGATCGCCCGCTACCCTCCCCCATGAGGATGACTGGGACTGGAAGCTTCACTTGAAATCCCTTCCCACTACCGCTGAGGTAGATGCTTTACTCAGCAGGATGGAAGCGTCCCACAAACAAGATATTGCGGCCTTGCACCAGGATATCAGGCATGTGGGGCAGAGGGTGGAGGAGGTGGAGAACACCCAGGAGCAGATCTTTAATACCCTGGATTGCCATCGCGCAGTCATTAATGAGCACGCTGCCCAAATGCAGGACATTCTAACTCATATGGACGATATCGAAAACCGCAATAGGCGAAACAACCTCCGTATAAGGGGGGTCCCTGAATCTGTGGAGGATTTGCCTACCTGGGCGCAAAGCCATTTTGCTGCACTATTAAAAATTGATCCGGACACGATCATTGAGATAGATCGGATACACCGAGCGCTGGGCCCCAAATCAATGGACCTGAAACGTCCCAGGGACATTATCTGCCGCATTCACTTTTATAAGGAGAAGGAGTCCATCCTCAAAGCTGCCAGGGCTGCAGCTGGCCCTGAAATGGGCCCGAATACCATCCAGATCCTACCGGACCTAGCACGCCGCACCTTACAACTTAGGAAGGCCCTGAAACCGCTTTTATCCGCACTCAGGGACAACGAGATCCTATATAGATGGGGGTACCCTTTTCAGCTCTCGGCCAGGAGAAATGGGAAATCTGCTACGTTCAAATCTATTGAAGACCTCCCTGGATTTCTGGCTACGCTAGACCTTCCTGTGGTGGAGCTGCCTGACTGGCCCAGACCCCTCATGGTACCGCCCGTCAGTGATCGTGAAGGATGGCAAGAGGCGAATCCGAAACCGCAGAGGGTCCCTAGACGCCATTCCAGACCGCTTGTTTGAACCTGATCGGCTTTCGCGGGACTTCACATATTACTCTGATACGCTAGTTCAGCATACAGTATTCATGTTATATTGTTTTACGCAATATGTTGTATATTTTTAATATTCTTACTTACATGCCGGGGGTCAGTGGGGCTGCTGCCTTGCCCTTGACCTCTCCTCCCCCCGTTAGGGGTTTCGACATTTGGTGTCGAACGTGGCTATAGTCACTTACTAGCCTGCCTCGGAGCCATAGTTTTTGGCTCTCTCTTATAGGAGGTTTTTTATTTTCCTTTTTCTTTGTCGTTCTAACTGCGTGTTGCTTGTGAGTCCGTGTCTCCTTCCTTTAGTTTGGTTCCCTGTGTTTCCTCCCCTTCTTAATCCTATCCAGTTTTCTCTCAGAGGTTGGTGAGATGTCCCCTCTCTCTTTTTGTACGTATAATGCCAGGGGCTTGAATAAGCCAGAAAAACGTAGTCAGATTCTATACCGCTTTCATCGGAAGCGGGTCATGTTTATTATGTTTCAGGAGACCCACTTTAAGCTTGCCTCGGTTCCCAGATGTGAACGTGGGTACTACACAACGTGGTTTCATAGTCCTAACCCCGTCAAAAAAGCAGGTGGTGTTTCGATTGCCTTCCACAAATCTTTTCGGCCTACGATCTTGTCTACGGACATTGATAGTAGGGGGCGCTATGTATTCCTCAAGCTGTCTGATGGTCCACGCGTGTACACAGTTGCTAATGTCTATTTTCCCAACCAGGGGCAGATCCCGTATGGCTCTAAGATTCTCAGGAAATTAGCTCGCTTTGCAGATGGCTCCTCTATCATCCTGGGTGGTGATCTGAACATGGTGATGGACCCGGATCTGGATTCTTCGTCTGGTAAGTCTGCTATCTCTCCGGCATCCCTGCGTTCCTTTAGGGACGTCCTGTCCTCCCTCCGCCTTGTAGATCTTTGGAGGGTACTGCATCCGGGAGTCAGGGATTTCAGTTTCCATTCTTTGGCCCATAATAGTTATGCCAGACTAGACCACTTATTTATTTCGCAGTCTTTCCTAGAGGCAGATCCACTCAGCTCAATAGACGGCTTCCTTTGGTCTGATCACGCGCCTGTGTATGGTCTGCTAAGGTTTCAGCAGACGCCCTCCCGGCCTTTTACATGGAGGTTGAACGATAATCTTCTTAACGACCTGGTGTGCATGTCAGACATTCGGAAGGCCATCTCTGAGTTTGTAGTTAACCACCAGACAGATTCCTCCTCCCCGCCGATTAAATGGGAAGCCCTTAAGTGCGTGCTCAGGGGGATCTTCATATCCCATGGCGCTAGACTCAAAAGGGAAAAATCCGCAAAACTCGCCTCCCTACTTTTACAACTCGACAGGAAAGAGACCTCAAATAAATTAACCCCCTCGGATCAGTTGAAAGCGGATATCTCGCTTCTTCGCCAGCAAATAATTCAAATTCTAGACCAAAGATCCTTATGTCTACGTGATAAGGTCAAATTTGGATTTTTTGAGTACGGCGATAAAAGTGGGAAGTGGCTTGCTAGAGCCCTGCATCCTAGATTACCCCAGACCCAGATTCCCTCAATTAACACTCCTAACAAGGGAATTGTCTATGCTCCGTCCGAAATCACATCGGAATTCCGCACCTATTATAGCTCTCTATATGACCTGAACACAGGGAGGGACCCCACGTCGGTTTCCTTTACACAAGATACTAAAGATTATCTCGACCAATTCGGCCCTGAACGGATCCCTAACGTAGAATCTCTAGCGCTGGAAGATGACTTTTCAGCCCCAGAAATTGCGGGAGTTATAAGAGAACTCAAAAATGGGAAAAGCCCAGGCCCGGATGGCCTTACCCCACGCTTTTATAAGCTTCTTTTGGAGGAGCTTTCTCCCTTATTGCTTGAATCCTTTAATTCCATAGCAGCAGGAACCCCCTTCCCTCCTCAAACTTTACAGGCCCACATAACGGTTATACCCAAACCTGATAAAGACCCCTCTTATTGCTCCAATTATAGGCCTATTTCCCTTTTGAACGTGGACCTCAAAGCGTACGCTAAATTGCTAGCCTTGCGGTTACGCCCCCTCATCCCGAAGTGTATCCATCAGGAACAGGTGGGTTTTGTCCCGGGCAGGGAAGCACGCGATAGTACCTTGAAGACCTTGGGCATCATAGCTAGGGCTAAGAATACTAGGTCTCCTCTGTGTTTGCTTTCAGTGGACGCAGAGAAGGCCTTCGACAGGGTCAATTGGGGCTTCTTAGCCTTGACCCTGGAGCGTATAGGACTCGGCTCTAAAATGATCTCTCTATTCTTCTCCCTCAGCCCAGGTTAGGGCCAATGGCCTTTTATCCGCGCCTTTCGCTATTAAGAATAGTACACGCCAGGGTTGCCCCTTATCCCCCTTCCTATACATCCTGACCATGGAATCCTTAGCTAATGCACTGCGCGGTAATCAAGCTATAAAGGGGGTTAGAGTTGGGACTAGGGAGCATAAACTGTCCCTTTTTGCCGATGACCTGCTTCTCTACCTGTCGGACCCCAGAATAGCCCTTCCTTCGGTCTTGAGGGAATTTGAGAGGTTTGGGAGACTTAGTAACTTTAAAGTTAATATCCAGAAATCAGAAATCTTGAATATCTCGTTGTCACGCAGGGAAATTTCCCATGTTAAAGAAGGCTTCTCGTTTAAAGTAGCTTCTGACTCGATTCGTCATTTAGGCATTAACCTCCCTGCAAACCCTAATCTCCTCTTTCAACTAAACTACAAACCTTTATTTAGGAAAGTAGAGGTTTCTCTCCAGAAATGGTCCCCTTTGCAGATTTCTTGGTTTGGTAGAATTAATGCCCTAAAAATGGACATCTTACCCAAATTCCTCTACCTGTTGTTTCAGACTGCCCCGTGTATTATACCAAATAGTTTCTTTGCTCAGCTGCGGTCATTGGCCTCTAGGTTTATTTGGAATGGCACTAAGGCCAGGGTGAGTTACAAAGTCTTGTCCAGGGCTAAGAGTGTGGGGGGAGCTGGCTTACCCGACTTCCAGGCATATTTTAGAGCCTCCATCTCTAACTGTGTTCTGGACCTTGTACACAACCGATCTCTGAAACTGTGGGTGGACATAGAACACACCCTTGAACCTCATATGGTACCTGGGATATTTTGGCTCCCTACAGCAACACAAAATAGCCTTCTACATACTCTTTGCTCTCCCCTACTTCAAACTCTGACTAAGCTATGGAGTAGATTTGCATCCAAAATCAAGTTAATTTCAGCGCCGGGCCCTTTGACGCACATTGGAGCTCACCCTGGCCTCCCCTCACAGATCAGGAACCTTCCATCCTTCCGTACGGTCCCCCCTCCCCGGATCCTAATTAGGGACATCTTTAACGGCTCGGGGCTCGTACCTCTCGAAGAGTTATCACACATTTTCCTAAATTCCCCGGGGCGCTGGTTCCACTATTTTCAACTTCGTAGTTTCTTGGGCTCTCTGGCTCCCGGATCGCAGTTGTCTGCCCCTCTGACAAATTTTGAAAAGCTTTGTGTTGCCAATTCAGGCCCAGATCACGGTATCTCTTTGATCTATGGCCTGTTGGGTGCCGGAGGAGATGGGGACTCATCACTCGTTGAACAGATGAGAAGTGTTGGGTTTGCCTCTGGTTGGGAGAGTGAATTGACGTTCTCCCTGTCCTCTGAGCAATGGAATCGCTCTCTCTTATTCACGCATAAATCATCCATGTCTTGTCGCTTGCAGGAGTTGAATTATAAGATCCTCTCTCGTTGGTATAGGACTCCGGTTAAGTTGCATCATTTCTATCCATTGGTTCCCAACACCTGTTGGCGGTGCCATTCAGAGGTTGGTTCCATGCTGCACATCTGGTGGGACTGCCCTGTGGTCGCTCCATTGTGGCAAGACGTTTTTGCTCTGTATAATGCGCTTTACCGGTCTACTATATCTCCTTCCCCTTTGATTGCCTTGCTCTCTGTTTTTCCGGGTAGGATCAAACATGTCAAGATGGGAGTACTTAAAACATTTGTCCTTTCTATGAGGCAGATCATACCACGTCAGTGGAGATCTTCAGACAGTCTGCAGAGGATTACATGGATACGGGCCCTAGATGCCTTATTCAGGATGGAAGAAATGGAAGCTGAGGCCTTTAATCGAGTCCACACGTTTACACTAACCTGGGAACCCTGGAAACAATTTAGGAGCTCTTCTCGTTTTCAATCCTGGTTGGTCACAGGTGACTGTACCTGGTCTGCTTGATATGCTGTCATGTTCTTCCCCCTTCCCCCCCCCCCCACGCTCCACCCCCCCCCCCCCTTCCTTGTCTTTTGTGTCGTCGTGTTTGTTCTTGTCTGTTCCCCTGTCTCTACTAAGTTAATGATTTAGTCTGTTCCGACTGAGGGTTTCATGTTAGTAGCCCTTTGTTTCGCCTGCCATCAATGAATAACTCAGGATTTGTCCTTAGTTTATATAGCCTTACTTTCTAACAGTATATGTTACCTGGTATTGTTGGAATCTCTCCTTTGGCATTTATTTGATGGCAATTGTCTTCTCGAGTCCTCATCGCTGTGACCCAGAGAACTATGGTGGTCTCTGATTCCGTCTATGCACCCTATTATATTTTTATTTTATTTTATTGTTTTTAGTTTTGTATGGTCTTGGAATTGGAATTGGAGATATATTTTTCATACAAGGTCTTGATTGCTATGTCTGATTGTTGTGTTCTTTTTCTATTTAATAAAAATAGATTCAACAATAAAATGAGAAACCAGAACATTTTACCTGCATGGGCCCCGGTATACAAGACAGCACCCTCTCTATGTTTTCTGAGGTGACTTCCACATCATTAACTGCAACAAGTGCATCTCCTGTAAAAAGAAGAACATTGCAGGAGCAAAATTCTAGGCGACCAGTATAAAGTGGAGTTTATACAATTTCTCAATGCATAAGGAAGCATGCGGATTGTGACTGTGAAGGTCCCAGAAGCGGCTGAAATCACCACTCTCGGGCTTGCACTGCTGGAGGATGTTACATAGACATCAGTACTTACATATACACTCATACATGATGTGCTGTGCTGTCAGCGCCAGGACTTATATAGACTCTTTATAGACTTCCAGCTGTGCAGAGGGCATGGGTGCATGCCCGTGGCCTCGCTAATAGCACTGCACAGGTAGTCTCCTTCTAATCCAACCACTTTATTGCCTGCTGCTTAGTAAGATTTGTGGCTCTAGGGTTCCTGCTTGGTGGGTATATTAGGTGTGCGATAGGCTGTCTGCACACATATCCCTGGTAAAAGGGGTTGTCTCATGAAAACACCCCTGTTCCAGATGTCATTTTAGGGTATATGGACATCATAAAGTCTAAAAGATTTAGCATTCAAGTTGATAGCAGCTGATCTCCAGGGACTTCTGAATGTATATATATCGACCAGCTGAAGGCCAGGCTGCCTTCAGTTTGAAAAGGGTCACCATGGTGAGACAACCGGTGTAAAGGAATTTATTTTGTGTGACAGCAGGAGGATGGGAGCAGCAGTACAATGAATAATAATTAGGAGCAGTAGTTAGCGCATGAAGAGAACTATCTAGTTTTTTCAAATCTAGGGGAAAACTAAATGGCCTTCAAAAGGTGCTGATGGATGCTAATGTCTGTAAAGCGCTGCGAAATATAGTAGTGCTATATAAGTGCATAAAATAATAATAATGTACAGTAGTGTATAACTATTGGACAAGTATAAAGGTTGGTACACATATAACATGAGACTGAATGTCTAGTTACCGATCAGGATTTGGCCACAGCGGATAGATGGACTATTTGGAATAAAACCATGAACAACAAGCTTCTCAAGGTTAGTCCACCGATGTGTTGTGTCAGATCCACCTTGCTTTTCCAATCGCTTGCTGTTCTTGGAAGATTGATGAACGATCCCTATCAGTCTCTGGAGCAGGCAGGACTTCTCATAAGGTCCACTGTCAAGTAACCGGTGTGGATTCACATAAAGGCAAACATCCTTATACTGCTGATGAATAAGCATTCCAGTTCTGTGGCTGGGCTGGTGCTTGAGGATGGACGTGGGGCCCGCTGGTCCATGCTGTCTAGAAGAGCCCTGCTTGCTAAGGTGCTTATTCCTCAATATTTTTGAAAGTTTTTTAAAACGTGGTTTATTTTTGTTCTTCTTGGCATCTTCCGAAATAACTTCAGCTACATTTTCACAAAATCTAACATGGTTTACAGCAGGATTTAGAGGTAGAATTGCTTCTTCCTCTCCTTCACTCAACTCAAGATAAAACAGTTCCCCATTCTGCTCTACTCTCTCCAACCATTCTGGCTCCAAGTCACTACAAAAAGATTCAAGAGATAATACAAAGATTAAGTAAAAGTCCAACATACAGACTAAAAGCAGGGTGGTGGGTTGGGGAGGAGTCGTATTGTGACTACAGGGGAAATACCTAGGGAGCTACTGACTGGGACTACCTACTGGCATCTCTGTTCTGATGACTGGGGAAGTGAAGGGCACCGTACACATATTATTTACAATTACAGGGTAAGAAGAGGAGCACAGTTACCATGAGGAGGTTAATAAACATTGACAGATAAGGCAAAGATAACACATTCCCAGGATATATCTAATATATAAAGCTGAGTGTATGTATGTATGTATGTATGTATGTATGTATGTGCGCATGTATGCATGTCCTCTAAAGGAATCCGCACCGTCGCATTTACAATCACGAAATTTGGCCCACAGGTACATCAGGTGTCCAGGAAGGTTTTAGACCTGGTCTCAGCTCTCTAGCACGTACAATTCCTGAGATATTCCCAGAAATGCAAATATGGCACATCACATGACCTACAATAGCCAATAGAAGCCTGCTGGTCTTTTTTCTTCATATCCCAACTGCCATACACACGGTCACATGTCCCTTATCAGCCAATAGAAGATCGCAGGCCCTTAGTCTCCACATACACACAGTTTTACACCAGGTTTCCATAACAACCCAGCCATTTTTCTTAACTGCTGTAGGTCAACTTTAAAGGGGCAGGGTGCTGTGGATAACACGCCCTGAAAAAAACCGCCCCAAAATCCATCTAAGCCACGCCTCCGATCTGGTTAGGCAACGCCTCCTCCCAATCTGCAGCCCACAGTAATTGAAAAAATGAAGGTAAAAATCAACTTCTTTCAGTTGCAGGGGTGGGAGGGAGAGTGACTATCGCCCTGCAGCTCAGACTCAGAGGGCACAGTGCTGCTGTCTGAGAGTGAGCTGTTCAAAAGGACATCTCTGTGTCCGCCCCGGCCAGACGAAGGACAGGGAGTCTGACAGCTGGACTGTCTGGCCTAAAACTGGACATCTGGCCACTCTAGGGGCAGATTGGTGTCGAGGTCACCGTTAAGGGGCAGATTGGTGTCGAGGTCACCGTTAAGGAGATGGAGTACTGTCCATAAGGAGGGGGCGGGATGCCGTCGAGGTCACCGTTAAGGAGATGGGGTACTGTCCATAAGGAGGGGGCGGGATGCCGCCGAGGTCATCGTTAAGGAGATGGGGTACTGTCCATAAGGAGGGGGCGGGATGCAGTCGAGGTCATCGTTAAGGAGATGGGGTACTGTCCATAAGGAGGGGGCGGGATGCCGTCGAGGCCACCGTTAAGGGGGCGGGATGCCGTCGAGGCCACCGTTAAGGGGGCGGGATGCCGTCGAGGCCACCGTTAAGGGGACAATCCGCTATGGAGGTCAGTGTTAAGGGGCGGGGTGCTGTGGAGGTCACATTTTAAGGGAAAAGAGCTCTGTAGAGGTCACTGTTAAGGGGGCGGGTGATTGTGGAAATCACTGTTAACAAGACAGGGTACTGTGGAGGTCACTAATAAAGGGGCGGCCGCTGTGGAGGTCAATGTTAAAGGGGCAGGGTACTGTAGATGTCACTGTTATAGTTGATACTGTCGATATCTTTTAACGACATACACAAACATTAAATTAAATTAAATAGATAAAAATACCCGTGTGAAGCAGTGTCCACTGTTAAAGGAGAGGAGTGTTGTGGAAGTCACAGTTAAGGGGGCAAGTAGGGTGCCCATTTAGGCCACCCTCAAAAGACGGGCTTAAAACCCCACCCCCAGGTCCCGCTAAGCCACGCCCCCACCCAGTTTGGATTGAAAAAATGAAGGTAAAATGCTGTGTCCTTCTGCTAGTCTAATATATAAAGCTGAGTGTGTGTGTGTGTGTGTGTGTGTGTGTCCGCTAAATGAATCCAAACCGTGGCATTTACAATCACAAAATTTGGTACATCAGGTGTTCAGGAAGGTTTTAGACCGGGTCTCAGCTCTCTAGGACGTACCGTTCCTGAGATATTCCCCAAAAAATCATTAGCCAATAGAGCCTGGTCACATGACCCTTATCGGGCCAATAGAAGTTTGCAGGCCCTTAGTCTCCACATACACAGTTTATCACCAGATTTCCATAACAACCCAGCCATTTTTCTTCACTGCTGTAGGGCAGCTTTAAAGGGCCAGGGTGCTGTGGATGACACTGTTAAGGGAGAGGAGTGTTGTGGAGGTCACAGTTAAGGGGGCAGGTAGGGTGCCCATTCAGGCCACCCTCAAAAGATGGGCTTAAAAACCCACCCCCAGGTCCCGCTGAGCCACGCCCCCACCCAGTTTGGATTGAAAAAATGAAGGTAAAAATCAACTTCTGTGAGCTGCAGGGGTGGGAGCGAGGGTGACTTTCTCCCTGCAGCTCACACTCAGACACAGTGGCGTACCGTCAATATAGGCAGACCACGCACTGGCTATGGGGCCCGTGAGGTTAGGGGGCCCTGCCAGGCTGCATGGCTCCGCCCCCTTTCTGACCTGCATACACGCTGCATAACAGTAAGTAGAGAAATAAATACCGGCCCCAGTCCTGTGTTTCCCTCCTGATTCCTCCCTACTCCTTGCCTCAGCTGATGAATGGAATTGGCCCCTGTCTGTCAGAACAAGCCAAGTACAGCTGGCCAATAATCAGGGAGATGCTGTGCTGCCTGCGCTGCTTATTGGCCAGCTGACACCTGACCTCTGCTCTGTGCTCTGCCGGCGTGAGGTGTTACAATCCAGCGCCTTTGGAACGAGGGCAATGTGAGAGAGAGCACTTAGCCCATCCATCTTCCGTGCAGCCCCTGGCCGAGGTCCTAAATCCTAGTGACCTGCAGGAGAGACTGGAGAGTATGGACGGATTCAAACAGCAGACGAAAGTGCAGCAGTCAGCATCTGTGTGAGTGACTGCGCTGCAATGTGAAGGGAGGAATATAGGGAGGTCTGTGTGGCTTGCACTAGTAGTAATAGCTTACTATAAGCATCTTTGCCATGGACATACAACCCTTCCCTCATAGACCCAGCACCCCCATAGATATACAACCCACCATCCTGGTATGCTTAAAAGTTCTGAGGGACAATCCATTCCCTGCCTCTCATTGCCCTATTAGAAATATCGCGCGTGTGTGTGTGTGTGTGTGTGTGTGTGTGTGTCTATATATTTTTATTCTTTCATTATAATTTTTTTTTTTTCCCTTCCTGCTCTGCTATGTACATGAACAGCATTGTGATGGCAAAGGCTCAAACAACCTGTGCCATTAGCTGTTGGTATAACACACTGCTTTAACTGTCAGGACTGGAGCTAGAGCCAATTACACAATTTTAACCCTGACAATGCTCTGTTTGAAAATTGCAAACATAATAAATAATGCACATAAAATTAAAAAAAAAAGTTAAAAAAAATAAATAAAAATATCCACTAAATAATTTTTTTCTCAATTAGGGCTCATGCACACGAATGTATTTTGTTTCTGTGTCCATTCCTTTTTTGTGCGTATAGAATGCTGACCCATTCATTTCAATGCGGATTCGCATTTTGCAGACCGCAATATACATACGGTCGTGTGCATGAGCGTTTATTCCAATTTTCTTCATCAATATCACTGCAACACCCTGCAACAACCATCAGCTTTAATAATTGTACTTTTTATTGGGAGGGGGGGGGGGGGCAAATCTGAGTTTTGCTATGGGGCCCCAAGATTTCTATGTACGCCCCTGCTCAGACAGCACAGTGCTGCTGTCCGAGAGGGAGCCGTTCAAAAGGACAACCGTGTCCGTCCAGGCCCTGCGCAGGACGGAGGACAGGGAATCTGATAGCTGGACTTTCTGGCCTAAAACCGGACCTCTGGCTATCCTAGGAGCAGGCTGCTGTGGAGGTCACTGTTAAGGAGATAGGGTACTGTGGAGGTCACTAATAAAGGAGCGGTCGCTGTGGAGGTCACTGTCAAGAGAGGACGGGACTGTGGAGGCCACTATCAAAGGGGCAGCAGGGTACAGTGGAGGTCACGGTTAAGGGAGCGAGGTACAGTGGAGGTCACTGTTAAAGGGGCAGTCCCTGTGGAGGTCTGTTAAAGGGGATGGGAATGGTGGAGAACTATAACCTATGGTCAGGCCTACCACTTTGAAGATGCCAAATATTTTTTTTTTGTGGCACAAACAATAATTAAGACAAAACCATAGACATTTATGTATTTCCCTCTGAAAGTCAATACTCTGTAGAGCACCTTTTGCTGCAATTACACATGGAAGTATATTGGGTGGGGGAATGTTTCTATTAGGTCAGCACACCTAGACACCTTGATTTTTGCCCATTCTTCCAAACAAAACTGCTCCTATTCCTTCAAGCCAGATGAGGTGGGTTTGTGTACTGTAGTCTTCATGTCATGCCACCAATTCTAAAATGGATTGAGTTCTTGGCTTTAGTTAGGTCATTCTAAGACATTTAAATGTTTCTTCTTAAAGCAGCGGTCTGAGATTTTAATACTGATGACCTATCCTCAGGAGGGGTCATCTATATCAGATTGGAGGGGGCTAACTTCCAGCACCCACGCTGCAGCCCCTTCCTAGGGCAGTGACGTCACATTCTTTGGTTACATGCCTATTTGCAACTCAGTCCCATTCAAGTGAATGGGGCTGCGCTGCAGTACCAAGCACAGCCGCTACCCAATGTACAGCACTACACTTGGCAAGCGGAGAGGAGACCACAGCACCACAGCCACCTCAAAGAGCCGATTGGTGGTGGTCCTGGGTGTTGGATCCCCGCCAATCTGATACTGATGACCTAACGTGAGCATAGGTCATCAATATCACAATCTCAGAAAACTCCTATAAACCACTCCAGTGTAATTTTATCAGTATGGTGTGTTTAGAGTTACTGTCCTGCTCGAATGAACCTTGGGGCTACCAGACGTGTCTAAAACAACAGTTCAGTGACACAATACTGCGTATGGGGCTCCGAAGCAGACGGACGGTAACTGCACCTCTGCTAACCACGTTGCATCGGCTTCCATTTTTACGCAGTATTGGAACCGGACCTTCGTTGATTGGAACTGGACCTCCCACACGGTGACTCGACTGTGTAGAAGTGCTTTTTGGGGAGATGGTGGCTACACTGGTTCAGATCTTGTATGATCCAAAGATGCCATTTTACATCAAATTAGATTTCAATGCCCAAAAATAGTTGACCTGGACCTTCTGCCACTCATCAACTCTTTAATACTCACTTCAAGGATGGTGGAGGAATTGTACCGCAAGCAGCTAAGGGTAACTTATTTTTTCTTAAACAAACCAAGAGAATGAAAAACAGATACCCCCCCTCCTGAGACAGAAGCATTTTAGTATTCAACCACAGCTCAAGCCGCCTTACCCAGCCCAGCCTCATTCATTTGTGGCTTTCAGACGGGAGACTGAATAAACAAGCATATCCACAAGGGCTGGGCTATTCTTTACAAGTGTTCAACATGAATGACATCTTTCTAATGCTGCTGCCACTTGGTAATCCTTGGTCACATTATGAAGATAACTTTTTGGAGTAGATATTGCACATTCAGCTTTGGTCATTCTTGTAGGTTTTTTTGAGTGACAATTTTTAGTTTGGGTGGTGTCTAATTTATAAAGTGATGCAACATATTTTAAGCCAAAATACTGTCCCTAAAATGGTACAGACCAGTCTAAAATTTAAGCTGGATTTTCTAAAAGGACAGAAGTGCCTCCAAATTCACATATATATGTATCACATATTTGTGAATTTGTCATAAAGTCATCTTACAATTACAACCCCTAAGGTGAAGCTGGCCTGGGCCCACCACAGCCAAAGCCACTGATACTTAGTATCTCCCCGCTCATATACATGTTGTACTGATCTGGAATACACTACACGTACCAAGAGGCAATACTGTTTTTCCTCATAGACTAATACAGAATCCAACATATACCATGCTATCATGGTTCTAGTACAAACCTGTGTCTCTTGGGGGGGGGGGGGGGGGCACACAGCTGTATAAAGAGTGTCTTTGTGCCCATCATACAAGGTCCATGCACTAAGCTCTGCCTTTCGTACACATCTTAAAAGGTTATCTCATAAAAAGTATTTATCACATACCCATATGAAAGGTCAGACTGCTGAGGCCCCCAGCAATCCTGAGAACAAGGTGTCCTCGAGTTCCCTCTCTGAGTGGAGCGGTAGTGTCCATGTTGGTCCACCGCTCCATTCACTTCTATGGGACTGACAGACAAATAAAATGTCTTCTCCATTTATACTGAATAAACATTTTCCCCAGAGAGCTATAATTAGAGGTTTAGGCCAATTACATCTTTATTTCCCTAGAAAACCTACAATTTTATTTTACATGCTCATGCTAGGTTTATTTAGTACCAGATCAGCAGATCCACCAGCATGTCTGAGACGTTACGAGCATCCAAATAAAGCAACATGAATGCGAACAAAAAAGGGGGTCTTCCATAATTTGTTATCTATGACTCCTCACATGGGTACTGTAGTGAAAGGACAGGGTTTCCATTTCCATTTCCAGCAAGTAATGCTGTAGAATAGATCATGGCATCCTCATCTTTACAAGGCAAAGCAGGAGCGGTGCAGCCAATTCTGCTTCCGGTAAGTGCTCCATTAAATTCTGGATTGCAAAACTGCTAAAAATCACCACTTTAAAGGAACGCATACGCCAGACAACTTCACATGGAACCTTTACTTTTCTCAGATAGAAAGCCTTGATGGGCTGTGCACCATACGGTCATAATTAGTGTGGGGGGAAAAACTCCACACTAAACACAGGAGGGAAGGGGAATAGTAACTGGGCCTGGAAACTAGGGAAGGAACAGGTCACCTCCTAACCAACCCTAATCCCGGCCCTAACTATCTATCAATATGAATAGACCTTGAAGGTAGAAATATTCATATGCTGTATACCTAGGCCCTTATATCCCTATAAGGCCCTGGAATGAGGTTAGGACCAGAGACAACCTAGATGGACGAATGGAAGTCTCTGGCCCAGATACAACAACAGGGAATATAACAAACACAATATAATAAAAACAATAAGAAAATACAAGACTTATCTGAAAGTAGAAAACTGGCAACTCCAGAAGCACCAGAGTACAACCGACCAGTTAGTTAGAAGGCAGGAAAAAAAAAAAAAATAGGCCAGGTTCACATGGACACTTTAAGTCTGTATTTTGGATGTGTGACCTGGCCTGACCACAAATGTAACTGACCCGAACTCACAGCATCATAGATGCCTAATCGAGCAGTCGAGCCAGGACACTTATCTGTCAATAATGCACCCATGTGGTCCTGGCCTTACATGACAAAACAATGCAGATTTAAAGTGGTTGTCCGGACAGGAAAGGTCACCAATATCAGATTGGTGGGGGTCTCACACACGGCACCACCACCTGTAAGATCAGCTGTACTTAGCAGCCAGCGGTGCCGGAAAGTATACAGTGGCCGGAGATGGAAGCAGAGAGCTGTCCACTCTTCAGTGACTCTGCCAACATACTGCAGCTCAGCTCCCATTCCCTTGAATGAGAGCTGGGCAACAGTAAGGCCTATTTCACAAGTCCATGTCCGTGATGACATACGTGACAAGATGGTCTTCGATTCATCCTTGAAAGTGTCAGTGAAGGGTCAGTGTGTCAGCTGCATTCCACAGACACTGCAAGGCTGAAAATGAGTGAGAGGGGCCTAACCCATCATGGATACTACATGGTGGACAGCTTTCTGCTGCAGACAGCTGATCATCGGGAGTGCCAGGAGTCCGACCCCCCACCAATTGGATATCGATGACCTATCCTAAGGATAACTCACCAATATCCAGAATTCGACAGCCTCTTTAAACAGAACATGTCAGTTCTAGTACTTTATATACATTTCCCACTTTTTTCCCCAATTTCTGGAGCATCTTTTCTTGGAACTCTACAATGTGCCTGTTATTTCTACTAGACATTTATCATTACAGTGATAACTAGTCACTATCATTCCTCTTGTCATAGGGGGGGTTCCCTACACAGCGATACTGTCAGCACTGATTGGACGGTGTCACGACCCAGTTGCCATTTTATTCATACATTTCTAGGAGAAATAAAACAGGAACAGCATAATTCAAAGTTAAAAGGTGATCCAGAATAGTTATATTATGAGCAATACAACTGAAATCCCACATGACAAGTCTACAAATAGCAGCTCTGTGTACAGGGAAATGACGCACAGATTACCCGGACATATTGCTTCCATGGTAATTCTTAGTCATTCCCAACAATGTAACACATAACAATACCGTTATCTGACACATGGATGCTTCTCTGAACAGCTCCTACTCTTATCCATACATTACGGGGTAAAATCTACATTATGTGCAGACTCCCAAAAAAGTTCATTGACAAACACTCATTGAAAAGACAAAAAAAACAACTCACCAAAAAGTTGTTGCAATCAAATGAAACTTTCTATGATTGTAATGATGATATATGTAAGTGGATACATTACGTACAGTTGAAAGGAGGCTCTAGCCTGGATACAAGATGAGATATGGCTGGACATGGAGGCATACGGGGTTAGTACGGTATCCTGCAGCACATTTGACCACACATATTACAGCAGGTCCTGTAGATCCTTCACACTTGTGGGTTGCTGATCCCATAAATGCTCAATTGACGAGAACTCTGGCGACCGGGCAGGCAAAGGAAGCGTTGAGGTCGCACTACGTTTTTTCCCAGAAGAGTAAAAATACTCCTCTTACCAATTTTTAGAAGTACTAAAATCGGTAGTTAGTCTTACCGGTAACGTTCTTTCCAGGAGTCCAACATGACAGCACATGGGAGGATGTCCAATCCAATCTCTGTTGGGACAGGAAGTGAGACAGATTAAAAGCCCCCCCCCTTCCCTCCGATCTCCAGTGTCTTCTAAATTACTACACCGGATGGATGCAACACAATTTTATTACTAATATGATAAGCAATGTTACCATCACACTGAATCACATATTAGGGAGGGAATTAGGAGTGCTGTCATGTTGGACTCCTGGAAAGAACGTTACCGGCAAGACTAACTACCGATTTCCAGGACGTCCCCCATGACAGCACATGGGAGAGTTACCAACTTAGCCATCAGGGAGGGACCACAGCCTGTAGAACCTTACGCCCAAAGGAAAGCTGACGATTGGACGGTAGGTTCAACCTGTAATGTTTACAAAAGGTGTTATAACTTGTCCAGGTGGCTGCCTGACAAATCTGATCTATAGAGGCGTTCGCCTTCTCCGCCCAGGAAGCTGCGACCGCCCTAGTAGAATGTGCCCTGATAGAGATAGGACAGGGACTATCCTGAAGACGATATGCTTCTACAATTGTTGACTTAATCCACTGTGTCAGAGTCCTCTTAGTCACTTTCTTCCCTCTTCCTGCTTTACCAAATTGTACAAAGAGGTTTGAGTCCTTCCTATCAGGTTCTGTTTGGCGAAGGTATTTAAGGACTGCCCGACGGACGTCCAGGCAATGGAATTTCTCCTCTTCCGGATCTCTAGGAGAGGCGTAAAAAGAAGGTAAGAATATTTCTTGTTCCCTATGGAAAGTAGAGACGACCTTAGGGAGGAACCCTGGGTCTAGCTGAAGAATTATTCGATCCGGGCAGACTCTTAAGAAAGGTTCCTTCATGGATAAGGCCTGAAGTTCACCAATTCTGCGTGCTGAAGTGATGGCTACCAAGAAGGCCGTCTTCCAGGAGAGTAATTTTAACGGAATGGTGTCCAAGGGTTCAAAGGGCACCTTACAGAGGGTATCTAGAACTATAGATAAGTCCCAAGGAGGAACAGTCTGTCTCAGAGTGGGTTTTAGTCTGGATATAGCCTTTACGAACCTTTTTATCCAACGATGCTCTGCTAGTGGGTAGTCCAGGAAGGATGATAAGGCTGATATCTGCACCTTGATCGTGCTAGGGCGTAGTCCCAGGTCAAAGCCCCTCTGTAGGAAGTCAAGAATCTGCGCGATGGAAGGAGTTGATCTGGACGGATGTGTATCCGCCAACCAGGAACTAAATCTGCTCCAGATCTTCCTATAAATAGCATTTGTCACTGGTTTCCTACTTTTTTGTAATGTGGAGATCACAGCATGTGACAAGCCCTGCCTGCTCAGCATTCTCCTTTCAGGATCCAGGCTTTCAGATTCCATTTCTCCAGATTCGGGTGGAGAAGGGACCCCTGAGTGAGAAGGTCTGGCCTCAGAGGGAGTGATATTGGTTCTTCTACCTTTAGCCTGTCTAACAGGGGATACCAGCTCCTCTTCGGCCAGGCTGGGCCTATGAAAATGAACTTCCCCGAGCTCTGGCTGATCTTCCTCAAGGTGGCCGGGATAAGCGGGATTGGCGGGAAGGCATATGCTAGATCCATGTCCCATGGTTTTGACATGGCATCTATCCCCAGAGGATCCCCGCTGGGATCTAGGGAAAAGAACTGAGACGCCTGGGCGTTTTCTTTGGAGGCTAGAAGATCCACCTGGGGGTACCCCCATTTCCTGCAGATCTGATGAAAGACTTGCCTGTTAGCATCCATTCTCCCAGATAGAATCTTCTTCTGCTCAGGTAGTCTGCTGTAACGTTGTCCTTCCCTCTGATATGGAGGGCTGAGATAGATAGGATATTTCCCTGTGCCCAAAGAAAGATTTTTCCTGCGACCTCCTGAAGACCTGGGTTCTGAGTTCCCCCTTGATGTCTTATATAGCAGACTGTAGTTATATTGTCTGACAGAACTTGAACGCGATTCCCTTTTAAGAGAAGTTCTGCTGCTTGGAGAGACTTTAGTACCGCCATTAATTCCCTTACGTTTGAGAAAAGCTGACTCTCTGCCAGGGACCATGAACCCTGAAAGAGATGATCTTCTATGTGCGAACCCCAACCAGACATGCTGGCATCGGTTACCACCGTCAAACAAGGTCTTCTCAACCAGTGAACCCCTCTCTGCAGGTTGGCGGGAGTTATCCACCAGTTCAAGGACTCTTTTATGGACGTTGGGATCCTGATCTTCCTGTCTAGAGACCTCTGGTCTTTGTCCCACTTGGTGAGAACTAGACCCTGTAGTGGCCTTGAGTGGATCTGGGCCCACTGGACCATCTGTATACAGGATGTCATCAAGCCTAGTATCCGCATGGCCTCTCTGATGGAGCAGAGGTTTCTTCTTTGGAAGGAGGATACTTCTTCTATGAAAGCGTCGCGTTTTGAATCTGGAAGAAAGGACATCTGTCTCTGGGAGTCCAGAAGGGTGCCTAGAAAGATCTTCCTTTCGCTCATGCAAAGATCTGATTTCTCTAGGTTGATTATCCAGCCTAAATCTTGTAGAACCCGTAACGTCGTCTGCAGATGGTTCCGCAGAAGGACCTCTGAGGATGCTGTCAGGAGGAAGTCGTCTAAGTACGGGACTATTGTTATTCCCTGTTGTCTCAGGAAAGCCATTATATCTACTATTAGTTTCGTAAAGATGCGTGGAGCACTTGAAATCCCGAATGGAAGACATTGGAACTGGAAGTGATGAACTATGCCGTCTAACGTCACCGCGAACCTGAGGAACTGATGATGGCTTGGATGAATGGGGACATGATAGTAGGCATCTTTGAGATCGATGGTGCACATCAATGCCCCTGCTGGAATCAGTGGAACCGTTGAACGTATTGACTCCATCTTGAACCTGAAATATTGAATCCATCTGTTCAGGAACTTCAGGTTTATGATCGTTCTTAGTGAACCGTCTGTTTTTTTTTTACCCAGAACAGTTTGGAGTAGTGGCCTCTGCCCTGTTGGGGTCTTGGAACAGGAACTATTGCTTCCATTGCGCAAAGTTTCTCCAAGTCCTGAACCATCTGGTTCTTTAGAGACGGAGACTGGGGAGTGGTAACACAGAATCTCTGAGGGGGAGGACGACAGAACTCTATTTTGTACCCCTCTCGTACAGTCTGAAGTACCCAGGGGTTCTGAGTTACTCGAGACCATTGATGACTGAAGAACCGAAGTCTCCCCCCCACTGGTCTGGCGTCATTTATTCTGGTAAGAGGAAGTGTTGGGTTTGAGAAGGAACCCCCTCCCCTTCCCACCTTTGGGGTAGCTCCACCTGCCCGATTTGCCTTTCCCTCTACCTGAAAAATTCTGTGTTTGTCCCTGGCCTGAATCCTTCCGAAAGGAATGAGTCTTCTTAGATCTCTCCTCCGGAAAGCCTTTTTTCTTGTCCGCGGCACTCTCAAGGATTGTATCTAGGACTGGGCCAAACACATGTGAACCTGAGAAAGGGATCGAACAGAGCTTATTCTTTGACGCTACATCCCCTGACCAACTTCTTAGCCAGAGGGCCCTTCTAGCTGTATTCGCGAGGGTGCTGTTTCTAGCTGAAATCCTGATGGATTCGACTGAAGAGTCCGCCAGATAGGCCGTAGCCATCTTAAGAAGGGGAATGGATTCTAAAATGTCCTCCCTTTGGGTTTTTAGTCTAAGGTGGTTCTCTAGCTGATTCAGCCATAACCCCATAGACCTGGCTACCAAGGTGGCAGTAATATTGGCATTAATAAGAGCAGACGAACACTCCCAGGCCTTCTTAAGTAGACCCTCCGCCTTCCTATCCATAGGGTCCTTTAAATTTGAGGAATCCTCAAAGGGGATGGTGGTCTTCTTTGTGACTTTCGCCACCTGAATATCTATCTTGGGAACTTCATCCCATAGTTTAGTATCCTCAGGATTAAATATCAGCCGATTTTTTAATTCCCTAGGCATAACTAGTTTCTTTTCGGCCTCCCTCCATTCCTCCAGAATTATCTCCTTCAGATGGGAATTTACTGGGAATAGGCGAGTCTTTTTTGCCCCTAACCCCCCAAACATCTCGTCCTGAACGGATATGGGAGGGCTAGCTTCCTCTACTTGCATGGTATCTCTAACCGCATGGAGGAGGGCATCTAGGTCTTCAGTAGAAAATAAAAATCTTTTAGGGTGGTCTGAAGAACCAGAAGCAGAGATGGTGTCTTCCTCAATCTCTCCGTCCGAGACTTCCTGATTATCAGAATCAGAGTCCTCCTGAGTCCTCCTTTTTGGGGGAGGGGAGTCGGGTTGAGAAGGAGGTGGCGGAGGGTTTAGAGAAGAAACCGTAGCCTGTACTTCTTCACGAACGATATTCCTAAGTTCTGTGAGAAAGGACGGCTGCTCCTCCTTCATTAACCTGGCAATGCAATCGGCACATAACTGCTTCTTGTAAGATATATGCATCCTTTCCCCGCAAGTCGCACATTTTCTCGGTTTCCTTTTGGGATCTTGGAGAGCCGACTGCCCTGAACTTTTTTTATCCTAGGAAAAAATCCGAGAAACCGTGCTCAATGACTGGGGAGAGTACACCAGGGTATAAGGATAAGGACACTTACATGGGCTGCAGCAGAGGGGTCAGACACAATCTCGGATTTAGCTGACGCTTGGGGCTCCATGGTGGCTAAGCAAACACACAGCAGCTCACAACTTCCCCACTGGGGCTTACCGCCACCTCTGCTGCCGCGCTGCTCCGTTCTTATAAGGGGAACTCAACCCCCCAGGGGGAGGGAGTCAACCCCTGAGCGCGAGACCGGGCTTCCGGGCCTCCAGCGCTTGTGCTGGGCGCCGCCATCTTGTTTCCGGCTGACCCGGAAGTGACGTCATGGCCGCGTCACGAGATGTGCGACGACGCCGCCGTCAGGAGCGCGCCGCTGAGCCCAGAGCTCCCGGAGGAGAAGCGGCATCAGCGTCCCGCCTGCCGCCGTCCAAGGCAGGCCGGGACAAGCTAGAGAACCCCCGGAGGGGGAGCTAGCGGGGCCGTACGGGACGCCGCCCGACCTGGCCTGAGAGGGGAGTGCCGGACCCCGACCCGACCTGGCCCCCGGTGCCTAGGTAAGCACCCCGATTCCTAAGAGAAAAACCTGCTCACTTGCCCATCCCCGTAGGGACAGGAAGACACTGGAGATCGGAGGGAAGGGGGGGGCTTTTAATCTGTCTCACTTCCTGTCCCAACAGAGATTGGATTGGACATCCTCCCATGTGCTGTCATGGGGGACGTCCTGGAAATTCCATATATATATATATATATATATATATATATATATATATATATATATATATATATATATATATATATATATATATATATATATTACGTAGTGCTACATAAGGGCTGCGTTCTTTTCTTCCGGCATAGAGTTCCGTCGTCGGGGTTCTATGCTGGAAGAATCCTGATCAGTTTTATCCCCATGCATTCTGAATGGAGAGAAATCCATTCAGGATGCATCAGGATGTCTTCAGTTCCGGACCGGAACGTTTTTTGGCCGGAGAAAATACCGCAGCATGCTGCGCTTTTTGCTCCGGCCAAAAATCCTGAAGACTTGCCGCAAGGCCGGATCCGGAATGAATGCCCATTTAAAGGCATTGATCCGGATCCGGCCTTAAGCTAAACGTCGTTTCGGCGCATTGCCGGATCCGACGTTTAGCTTTTTCTGAATGGTTACCATAGCTGCCGGGACGCTAAAGTCCTGGCAGCCATGGTAAAGTGTAATGGGGAGCGGGGGAGCAGTATACTTACCGTCCATGCGGCTCCCGGGGCGCTCCAGAGTGACGTCAGGGCGCCCCAAGCGCATGGATCACGTGATCGCATGGCACGTCATCCATGCGCATGGGGGCGCTCTGACGTCATTCTGGAGCGCCCCGGGAGCCGCACGGACTGTAAGTATACCGCTCCCCACTAGTACTATGGCAACCAGGACTTTAATAGCGTCCTGGCTGCCATAGTAACACTGAAAGCATTTTGAAGACGGATCCGTCTTCAAATGCTTTCAGTTCACTTGCGTTTTTCCGGATCCAGCGTGTAATTCCGGCAAGTGGAGTACACGCCGGATCCGAACAACGCAAGTGTGAAAGAGGCCTAACATTATTGGGTTGCTATTCACGCAGGGAAACCGTTACCAGTCTCCTCTACAGTTGCAAGAAAAAGTATGTGAACCCTTTGGAATGATATGGATTTCTGCACAAATTGGTCATAAATTGTGATCTGATCTTCATCCAAGTCATAACAATTGACAATCACAGTCTGCTTAAACTAATAACACACAAAGAATTAAATGTTACCATGTTTTTATTGAACACACCATGTAAAAATTCACAGTGCAGGTGGAAAAAGTATATGAACCCCTAGACTAATGACATCTCCAAGAGCTAATTGGAGTGAGGTGTCAGCCAACTGGAGTCCAATCAATGAGATGAAATTGGAGGTGTTGGTTACAGCTGCCCTGCCCTATAAAAATTTAAAAAACCACACACACCAGTTCTGGGTTTACTTTTCGCAAGAAGCATTGCCTGATGTGAATGATGCCTCGCACAAAAGAGCTCTCGGAAGACCTACGATTAAGAATTGCTCATTTGCATAAAGTTGGAAAGGGTTTAAAAGTATCTCCAAAAGCCTTGCTGTTCATCAGTCCACGGTAAGGCCTCATGCACACGACAGTTTTTTTTCACGGTCCGCAAAAACGGGGTCCGTGGGTCCGTGATCCGTGACCGTTTTTTCGTCCGTGGGTCTTCCTTGATTTTTGGAGGATCCACGGACATGAAAAAAAAGTCGTTTTGGTGTCCGCCTGGCCGTGCGGAGCCAAACGGATCCGTCCTGAATTACAATGCAAGTCAATGGGGACGGATCCGTTTGATGTTGACACAATATGGTGCCATTTCAAACGGATCCGTCCCCATTGACTTTCAATGTAAAGTCTGGAGTTCTTTTATACCAGTTTTCTCCAATCCGATGGTATATTTTAACTTGAAGCGTCCCCATCACCATGGGAACGCCTCTATGTTAGAATATACTGTCGGATATGAGCTACTTCGTGAACCTCAGATCCGACAGTATATTCTAACACAGAGGCGTTCCCATGGTGATGGGGACGCTTCAGGTTAGAATACACTACAAACTTTGTACAAGACTGCCCCCTGCTGCCTGGCAACACCCGATCTCTTACTGGGGGATATGATAGCACAATTAACCCTTTAGGTGCGGCACCTAAAGGGGTTAATTGTACTATCATATTCCCCTGTAGGAGATCAGGGCTGCCAGGCAGCAGGGGGCAGCCCCCCCCCTCCCCAGTTTGAATATCGTTGGTGGCACAGTGTGCCAACCACCATCGGCCCCCCCTCCCTCCCTCTATTGTATTAAATCATTGGTGGCACAGTGTGCCAACCACCATCGGCCCCCCTCCCTCCCTCTATTGTATTAAATCGTTGGTGGCACAGTATGCCAACCACCATCGCCCCCCCCCTCCCTCTATAGCAGTAACATTGGTGGCAGTGTGCGGTCTCAACAGTAGAAGATTCATACTTACCGGCTTGCTGCTGCGATGTCTGTGTCCGGCCGGGAGCTCCTCCTACTGGTAAGTGAAAGGTCTGTGCGGCGCATTGCTAAAGAACTGTCACTTACCAGTAGGAGGAGCTCCCGGCCGGACACAGACATCGCAGCAGCAAGCAGGTAAGTATGAATCTTCTACTGTTGAGACCGCACACTGCCACCAATGTTACTGCTATAGAGGGAGAGGGGGTGGCGGGGGGGGGGGGGGCGATGGTGGTTGGCACACTGTGCCACCAACGATTTAATACAATAGAGGGAGGGAGGGGGGCCAATGGTGGTTGGCACACTGTGCCACCAACGATTTAATACAATAGAGGGAGGGAGGGGGGGGGCGATGGTGGTTGGCACACTGTGCCACCAACGATATTCAAACTGGGGAGGGGGGGGGGTCTGCCCCCTGCTGCCTGGCAGCCCTGATCTCTTACAGGGGAATATGATAGTACAATTAACCCCTTTAGGTGCCACACCTGAAGGGGTTAATTGTGCTATCATATCCCCCTGTAAGAGATCGGGTGCTGCCAGGCAGCAGGGGGCAGTCTTGTACAAAGTTTGCAGTGTATCCTAACTAGAAGCGTCCCCATCACCATGGGAACGCTTCTGTGTTAGAATATACTGTCGGAAATGAGTTTTCACAAAGTGAAAACTTAGATCAGAAAAAGCTTTTATGCAGACGGATCTTCGGATCCGTCTGTATGAAAGCAACCTACGGCCACGGATCACGGACGCCAATCTTGTGTGCATCCGTGTTCTTTCACGGACCCATTGACTTGAATGGGCCCGTGAACCGTTGGCCGTGAAAAAAATAGGACAGGTTATATTTTTTTCACGCCCTCGAAACACGGGTCACGGGCGCGGTGTAAAAACGGTGCACAAGCCGAGTTTTCTACGGCCCCATTGAAAGTCAATGGAGCCGCAGAAAAAAACGGAAAACGGCACAACGGCCACGGGTGCACACAACGGTCGTGTGCATGAGGCCTAAGACAAATTGTGTATAAATGGAGAAAGTTCAGCACTGCTGCTACTCTCCATAGGAGTCGCCGTCCTGTAAAGATGACTGCAAGAGCACAGTGCAGACTGCTCAATGAGGTGAAAAAGAATCCTAGAGTGTCAGCTAAAGACTTACAAAAGTCTCTCGCATATGCCAGCATCCCTGTTAGCGAATCTACGATACGTAAAACACTAAACAAGAATGGATTTCATGGGAGGATACCACAGAGGAAGCCACTGCTGTCCAAAAAAACATTGCTGCACGTTTATAGTTGGCACAAGAGCACCTGGATGTTCCACAGCAGTACTGGCAAAATATTCTGTGGACAGATGAAACCAAAGTTGAGTTGTTTGGAAGAAACACACAACACTATGTGTGGAGAAAAAGAGGCACAGCACACAAACATCAAAACCTCATCCCAACTGTGAATTATGGTGGTGGGGGCATCATGGTCTGGGGCTGCTTTGCTGCGTCAGGGCCTGGACGGATTGCTATCATCGAAGGAAAAATGAATTCCCAAGTTTATCAAGACGAATGTATAGGATAGGAGGCAGTTATAGGACAGTCCTATACATAATATGTTGGACTGTTGCACAGTATAGTGTACCGTATAGACCGCTCTGATCACTGGACACTGCGCTCATACATAAACCATACAGGAAAATAGACCTCTCAATGGTCCAGGGTACTTACATAGAAAAACTAATAGCCAAGAGGCTAATCTAACCCTTATGTTAAATCATAACTTTCATTTGATTGCTCTAATACCTAAACACAAAAAGGAAAAAAATGATTTTAAAAACCTGCTGTTTCTCTAGACGACCCTATGTTGATAGTAGTGTTAATAGAGTCTCAAAGGTCTGTAAAAGTAGGGTAGCTGCTTTTATAGCAGCAGATAGAAGCCTGCAGGGCACTTCTGGTGTCACATCACCTGGGCACATGGTCTTTGCTCAGCAGAGGCTCCGTTCCCACCATGCTGTCCCTGGCACTTCATCAGCAACCGGCAATGGTGCGGGGGTGGCGCGCGCTCCCCGTTTTCATAATAACTGACAAGGAAGCCGCTGCTGTGTTAAGCGCGCGGGAGAAGAGGGGGGGGGGGGGGAGAGGATCCGCCAACGGCGTGGCAGCCCGCTGATATTGGCAACACACAACAAAGCACTGTACTGTATGGAGCTCGGTTATTGGAGCCTTCAGGCACCAGCGGTATTGCTGCGCTGCCTGTGCCGTTCACAGCACTCAGTGCTCTCATGAATGGCAGTGAAATCATCGTGCATATTCATACATATTAGACATTTTTAGGGAGTAAAACTGCCTGTACAGGCGACTATGACGCTTGAACAGGCGTTATTGCGACCTCTGCCTTGCTGTGTGCAGGTAAGCATTATCCTGCTGAAAAATGCCAGTTGGAAGCCCTGCCATGAGAGACAACTTATGTGGCGTCAGGATGTCCTGGACTTATCACTGAGCTCTTAGTGTCCTTTAAGTCACTACTTGGAGTGACCGACTGTAATATACAATATCCTTGCTGTAAAAGGCACACCGAAACCCTTATGTGCGCTTCCAGGTCCGTGCGGCTGTGTTGTAAAAGACAGAACATGGTTCTTTGGCCACATCTTGCAGATCGTGGACTCATTGAAACCAATGGGTCTGCACCGCGATGCGGGGTGCACATGGCCAGTGCCTGTGCTTTGCATGGGCATGTGAATTGGGCCTTTTAATGATTTATAGGGGAAGGGACTCTCCTTTGGGTACCATTCGGTTAGGTATAGCCATGAGCCGCCTCATTTCATTTCTAATTGGAATCAATAGACAAGAAAAGCACTCGCTGATGTTTATGGCCGCACGGTACAATGCCGATCCCAGCACAGGGGGCGTCACACACAACCCTGCATTCCAACCCCTATCTACCAACTCCCAGAATCCTCCTTTCACTTCTAAGACATGCTGGGAGTTGTTGTCTCACAGCAGATGGAGTGCCGGAGGTTGCTGGTCCCTGGTTTCCAATATACATAAAATGCACATTTACTTCTATCCAGAGATCGGTTCTAAATCAATTTACATCAGCAAATGTGCGCGTTAGAAATTGACACCCATGACAGCAGAGAACAGAGGAGAGGATTATGTTCCAGCCGCAGCAGTGAGCGCAAGGTAACCGAATCCAGGAGAGGATGACCCCACCAAATCTGCTCTGGATGTCATTGTGCTCACCGACCAACCCAGGAGCTGCATCAGGGATGGCCTTCAGGGGAGGGGGGGGGGGGGGGAATATATAAGTCGGGGGAGCTTGTCATGTACAAAGCAGCAAGACATACCCTGGAAGAGTCCATCAAGAACACGATTAATTCTACTCATTACTAGTGTAGTAGACCAAGCTTCTCCCCACCACCAGCACTCAGAGGTCCAGCACAAGATGAGGTCATAGAAGTTGGCCTCACTGGAACCTCAGGTGGCCCGTGCCATTGCCACAATATGGACGCAGGACACAAGAGGGGGGGTCCGTATCCCACCTCTCAGCAATAGCAGGGGACAGAGGCACGTGCACAGATATTCTCCATACTAGGGTTTTACATCCATGTCCGATCCACATTCTTGCAGATTGCACACAGACCCATTCATTTCTATGGATTGGAAGAAGAAAACAAATGGACGGTATCCGCATCTGTATGCCTGTTCCGCAAATTATAGAACATGCCCTGTTCTTGTCCGTATTGCAGACAAGAATAGCCTTTTCTAGTGATGGGGGTGAGAAAAAAAAAGCGTATTGCACATGGAAGGTGTCCGTATTTTGCAGATCAGTGATTTGCGGACTGGAATATACAGACATGGTCATCTGAGGCCTAAGGCCCATGGTATTATAGGGCTTCAGAACAATCCATAGGGCCCCGTTCACCCCTGGAATAATGTATCACACACTAAAAAGTTTATGGGTGATGTATTCCAGTGTATACAGTGGCATCCCCGCAGCCTCCCATCATCTAAGGCTCCATTCACACGTCCGCAATTTCATTCCGCATTTTGCGGAACGGAATCGCGGACCCATTCATTCCTATGGGGCAGCACATCCCACGGAATTGCGGATCCACACTTCCGGGTCCAAACTTCCATTCCGCAAGAGAATAGAACATGTCCTAGTCTTGTCCGCAATTGCGTCCCGTAAATAACAGCCATCAAAAAATAGGGCATATCCTATTTTGTCCGTTTTCACTGATCGACAGCCCCCATGCAATTGAAGGGAACCGTTTTTAACGGCCGTTTTTTTCTTTTTGCTGTCATGTGAATGTAGTCTAAAGGGATTGTCCGAGATCCTGAAACTGATAGCTTCTGCTTGGCGGTGGGGGTCCAACTTGAGGCACCTCTGTCGATCAGCTGTTTGGTGTTGGGGACACGGTGACACTCCTAGACGTCATGCTCATGGCTCAACTTGGCTTAGGTACTGCTCAGTCCCAATCAAGTGAATGGAGCAGATCCGCTATACCAAGCACAGCTGCTGTCCAATGAGGGGCGTTGTACTTGGTAAGTTGTGAGGAGGCTACGGACTCCTCAAACAGCTGATCAGCGGGGGTGCTAGGTGTTAGACCCCAACCGATCTGATATATCCTGAGAATAACAACACCCGGAAAACCCCTTTAAAATACATCAGCTTGTATTAGGCTCTGTTCACACTGTGTTTGGGACAAAATGCAGTGTAATCTGCAGGCAGAAAGTTATAGGACAGGAGGAGCTGAGCAGATTCAGGGTAATGGGTGATGTGGGCGGAGCTACCAGTGATTGACAACCTCTGTACTAGAGATGGGCCAAGCCAGCTGTGGATGCTACATCCGAAGCCGTTCGCAAAAAAACTCGTTATAATACTGTACGGAGATTAGTCTCCGTACAGTATTAGAATGTATGGGCTCTGGTGAGCTGGAGTTAGTTATTCACAAGGTCGCGCGAGACTTCGGTAATTGATTATTACAGTGGAAAACCACTTTAAAACTGAACTCGGCTCCAGTTCCAAGTGGTACCTGGGAAGCGAAGCGGAGTTCGGTCCCAAGGTTTTTCACAGTAATAAATTACCAAAGTTATTCAATGAAGTCTCGCGCGACTTCGTGAATAACTGACTTCGGCTCATCAGAGCCCATACATTCTAATACTGTACGGAGACAGATCTACGTACGGTATAGTGAACGTTTTAGCAAAGCGGCTTCGGATGTAGCAACTGAAGTCACTTTGCTCATCTCTACTCTGTACGCTTTAGGCCTCATGCACACGGCCTTTGTTTGGGTCCACATCCGAGCCGCCGGATGCGGCTCGGATGCGGACCCATTCATTTCAATGGGGCCGCAAAAGATGCGGACAGCACTCCGTGTGCTATCTGCATCCGTGGCTCCGTAAAAAAAATATAACATGTCCTATTCTTGTCCGCGATTTGCGCCTTCCGTTTTTTGTGGATCCGCAGTTCCATATCCGCACTTCCGTTCTGCAAAAAAATAGAACATGTCCTATTCTTGTCCGCAATTGCGGACAAGAAGAGGCATTTTCTATGAGAGTGCCGGCGATGTGCGGTCCGCAAAACACATATGGGACGTGTGAATGGACCCTAATCATGCAGGGTTAGCTGTCAATCACTGGGTGGCTCCGCCCACAACACCCCAGAGCATAAAAAGTGCAGAGGTGTAAAGTAAAGTTATACTGAATCTTCTCCCATAAAACTAGATATCAATCTGCTCAGCTCCTCCTGCTCTATAACCTGCTGCCTGCAGATTTCACTGTTTTCTATAGGCACATTGCATGCAATGAACACCCATCACCTCTATGTGAGGACGGCACTAGTTCTTCAGATCTTGTGACTGACAGATTATTAGGCTAGGCCTAACCTCCGGCACTGCAGCTGTAGTAGAACTACAAGTCCCCAGATGTACACTTGCTTGGCTGTTCTCAGAACTCCATAGAAATGAATGGAGCATGCTGGGAGTCGTAGTTTCACCACAGCTGGAGTGCCGGAGGTTAGCCATCACTGGGCTAGGTCTACACGGCAGCATTTGTCGCAGGAAAGTCGTGCAACATTTTTTTAATAATGAAAGTCAATGATGTTGCACTTGACAGTTGCATTTTTGTGCAACTGTCACATTACAGTCGCAGTGCGACACCACTGACCACCATTATAAAAAAATGTCGCTCGACACTGGGGCGACATGAATGTTGCGCGATACATGTGGCAGTGCAGCCCTAGCTTTATGTGACTGATGAAGACCCGCACGCGTTGGTATCCTTCTCAATCGGACTACAATCAATAGGGTCTGTTACAATCATTTTTCATGGAAAGTGGTGGCTGAGGCGCCATTCACACAATCATATTTTTAGTCCGCATTCAATCATTTTTCACGGATCAGACGCAGACCCATTCATTTCAATAGGGCCACAAAAGATGTGGACAGCTGCCCGCATCTGTATGTCCGTTCCACATGTCCTGTTCTTGTCCGTTTTCCAGAGAAGAATAGGCGTTGTTTCCATGGGTCCACCAAAAAATAAAAAAAATGTAACGCAGACGTCACCCGTAGTTTTTTGCAGAGCACAAAAGACATACAGTCGTGTGAATGCTTTCGTGCATGAGGGGATTACTGTAAGAACGCCCAGAAATCGCTATAATGAACTGGTCTAATGGGCGGCCTGGCGCTGGGCGCTGGTCGCCGACAGAATAGCGCTGATCCCATAGAAATGAAGACATCGGGCAGTGCTGGACCAGAGGGGTAGTTCTCTGCCCATGGCCTGCAGGTGAACCCCCCTTCTATAACGCTGCAACACAATACAAGTGTGAACGCACGCCTACACTGTCCTGTAGACGTGTTCAGAGTGCTGGACACATGTCATACACTATATATGTGCTCAGGTACCTGGGGCAGCTGCTGCAGTCAGTGTGAGAAGATGAGCGGCTGTCCCATCCTCCTCCCTCATCCTCCTCTTCTTCCTCATGGAGGTTAGTGTCCCTCAACACTTCCATGCTCCGCTACAAGTTCACAGCACAGAACAACATGCCTCACACACAGTGCACACCACGCAGTAACGCATATGATGGCGGCCAGCCGCGTCACTGGGCTCCGTCGGTCACCTCACAGCTGAAGAAAGCGTTAGTAGCAACCGTTCCAGGTAAGTTGATAGCTCCGCCTCTTTCCGGACTACAGAGTTAGTGATTGGTGCCGACCGAGCACGTGATCTTCTGCAGCGCATTGGATTCTGGTCTTTGTAGTTAATCCAGGCTGCTTCTGTGTAGACTAGATAAAATCGATAAAGTGCCTCACGCGTGGTGTAACTGTGGAGATAAGCGAGTGAAGGGCAGAGGTCTGCTGGGAGATGCTGTATGTGCATTTGTATCACTGGTTATTAGCGTGAGATAAACTACAGCTTTGTATAATGTCCTGCATGTGAATGTTGCATCTACTCCCCTATAGGGATGCCCGGGAGCGTACTTGCTCAGTGCCCGTGCTGTGGACCGCAAATTACGGTTCACAATGCTCAGGCGCAGGCCGCGTGCACTCCACTTAGGGTGTCCGCCTCCCAAAGCGGAATGGAGACAGGACGGAGGCAAACTGATGCATCCTGAGCGGATCCTTTTCCATTCAGAATGCATTAGGACCGAATGTTTTGGACCGCTTGTGGGAGCCCTGAACGGATCTCACAAATGGAAAGCCAAAATGCCAGTGTTAAAGTAGACTTAGTTGCCCATAGCAACCAATTAGATTTCACCAGCCATTTTCCAAAGGAGCTCTGAAAAATGAAGGGTGGAATCTTATTGGTTGCTACGGGTAACTAAACAAGTTTTCCTTTACACCAGTTTTGCTAAATCTCCCCCATTCTCTGTTTATGTAATTGCAATGGTGCCGCCCGGTGTTTAATCTGTATACTAACGTGCACGTCCACCTACTGAGGTGGTTGCACGTGCTCTGCATAGTTCCATTTTTCAACTACCATCAGGGATATCTACTATTAGGAGCTGTGACTGTGACAGTTATAGGGAGAGAGCTGCACCAAAAAAGGACAAACCCCCTGAGCTGCCAGCCTGAAGAGACTGTCTGCAACCTTCAGCACGCCAGCTGTCGGGGAACTACTTTCTAACTGCCTAGAAGTGAATGAAGCATTCTGGGAGTTGTAGTTTCTGAACAGCTGGAGGTTGCCGATCCCTGCTGTACCAGGACATTTGGAGCAATGAATGAGGAGATCTCTGGATCCATGTGAGGTACAGGGCTGGTTCTAGCTTTGGTAGAAAGAGATTGTCATGGACTATATGATGTCTGATTTTCATTTTTAAATCAATCATGGCATAACCGTTGTGTAAGAAATAGGGTGGGGTGGCAACCCCCCTTACTTTACCAGACCTGCAAAGGGAAGATTACTTACCTGCTCCGCGGCGCTGGCTCCTTCTCCTCTAGGCCTGTGATGCTCGCCTGGGCTCCTTCAATGTAAATATCCGCTTTGACATTGCCGCAGCCAATCACTGGCCTTGGTGGAGACATGTGTCATGTGGTCATTTGTCATTAAGTAAGGGGAGCTGGTCACCAGTAATCTTCCTTTACAGTTGCCACAGGTCACTTCTATCCACACTTCTATAACATCATGGACCTTCAGGACATGGGTTTCTATGGACAATTATCTGCCTGCAAGTGTTTCATCACCGAGCACAATGTCAAGAGTCAGATGGAGTGGTGTAAATATATATATTTTTTTTACGCACTTATATAACCCTGACATATTCCACAGCACTTTGCAGACATCATCATCACTTACTGTCCCCAATGGGGCTCACAATCTAAGGTCCATATCAGTATGTCTTTGGAGTGTGGGAGGAAACCCAGGCAAACAGGGGGAGAACATACAAACTCCATGCAGATGTTGTCCTTGGTTGGATTTGAACCTAGGACCCCAGCGCTGCAAGGCACCAGTGCTAACCACTGAGCATGGAGTCTGGAGCAAGACCTTGATTGGCATTCATAGAACCCTAACCTCAACCCCATTGAGTACTTTTGGAATGAACTAGAACAAAGATTGAGAGTCCTATGAGGCCTATGAACGTGTCATCACTCGGCTGTGGGACGGGCACGGCACCACTGCCTTCTCAAGTGTCGGACCCCACTGATCAGATACTCATGACCTATCCAGAGGATAGGTCAGCATTTAAGTCTCGGAGAGCCCTTTTAATGCCTAAGGATTTAGATTGAGATGTCATAAATGCTCCTGTAGCCACTCTGTATGGTATCACTCTGATTTCTTTAACCAATTTCTTTTAACTAGTGATATTCCTGATGATTATAGGAGGGCCAATGTGTTTTCCCTTCCATAAGCAGAGTATGTCACTTCCTCTCACTAGCAGAGAGAAGGAAAGGGAGGGGAGTGTCTGAAGACAGCGCCGCCTAGCATCACTCACAGGCTCTCAGCTGATCGCCGCGCCGGCAGTGACAGTCTCAGCTAATCGTCTGCTGCTGAGCTGACGCCGTGGCCGCCGCTGACTGACACGCCGGCCGCACGCTCATGCTCACCGCCCGCCGCCGCTCACCGCCAGCTGTCAGGTGAGGCTAGCTGGCAACTGGTCTACAGTTTGAAATGGAATCCTGTGCCCAGGTCTGAGAAAGGCTTGTACCCGGGCACAGGATTACAAACCCGGACTGTCCGGGTCATTCCCGTATGGGTGGCAACCCTAGTGATGACATCATCGCAACCATCTGAATCGGGACACAGGTGGCATGATGTGTAATCACAACTGCCTAAGCCAAGACACAGGTAGCGCAATGACATCAGGAACTGCAGATGGCGGCATGGAACAGGAGTCAAGTATTTTTTTTTCTTTTTCATTCATCCGCTTGGGGAGCATACTATTGCTCACAGTTTTACGGGTTTTGTTTTTATAGCGTTCCCTATGCGGTAAAACTGACCTGTTACTTTCATCCTCCGGGTCAGTATGATTACGGTGATATCACATTTGTATAATTTTTCTTGCATTTTAAAGGGACACTGACAGGGCCAATAAGCATATTGAGGTGTATATATGGCACTACAGGTCTTATAATGGGTATTACAATCATATAAGTATCCCCCCTGTCCACATTATACAAACAGTAAACTTTAAGTTTTATAACCTGCTCCAACGGTCTGCAATCTGCCCAAGGGGCGGCGTTTCACCTCTCTTGCGCCCAGCCAGCCTCCCCAACTGCCGATTTGAAGCGCCGCCCAGCTCATGAATATTCAGTTTGCTGGGCGGCTTCTGCGGTCCCCGCTCTGAAGCGCTGCGCTGAACAGTGCCCTGCGCATGCGCCGGATCTTGTGAAGTCGGGGACAGTAAGCGCCGCCCAGCGAAGTGAATATTGATGAGCTGGGCGGCGCTGGGCGGCGCTTACTGTACCGGACTTCACTGTACCGGACTTCACTGTACCGGCTTCGCTTAACAGTGCGCCGGGCACTGTTAAGCGAAGCGCTTCAGAGCGGGGACCGCAGAAGCCGCCCAGCAAACTGAATATTCATGAGCTGGGCGGCGCTTCAAATCGGCAGTTGGGGAGGCTGGCTGGGCGCAAGAGAAGTGAAACGCCGCCCCTTGGGCAGATTGCAGACCGTTGGAGCAGGTTATAAAACTTAAAGTTTACTGTTTGTATAATGTGGACAGGGGGGATACTTATATGATTGTAATACCCTGTATAAGACCTGTAGTCACATATATATACCTCAATATGCTTATTGGCCCTGTCAGTGTCCCTTTAAGGCTAATTTCACATCTGCGGCAGGGTGATCTTGCTGCCATTTCTGGCAGAGAATGCCGGTAATTGGCCGGACACAAACGGCAGCATGTTGCAGATGTGAAACTAGGCTAATACTGAAAAAAATCCTTGAAATATTTTTTTTCCCCTTTTTACCGCCATATTCTATAGCTTATTTTTTAGTCATGTGTATGCAGCTGTGTGAGGGCTCATTTTTTGTTGGGTGATCTGTACTTTTCATTGATACAATTTTGGGTTATGATTTTTTTTGGGTAACTTCATTAAATTTTTTTGGGAGGCGACCAGAAAACAGGAGAAGCGGCCATTTAGACTTATTTCCATTTCTCCATTTCACATATAGGATAAATAGATAAATATTATTTTATTTTAGGGGCTTTTTCGCACAGGGCGATGTCTATAATGTTTATTTTTTTAATTCATTATGTATTAATTTAATTTTTAATTGTAGGGTACGGGGGAGACTTGAATTTTCATATTTATTTTATTGTCTTTAATATTTTTTTTTTTTACTTTATTTTTCTACACTTTTTAATAGTTCCTAGGGAACTTGAACAAGCAATCATTATATTGCTTCGCTCATAGACTCAGATGCATTGTCTTCCTATGGAACATATGTTCGGCAGCCTTGAATCATTCAGGAGGAACGAGTCTGCCGCACACAACATCCGGCTCCTCAGATCCTCACTAGGGGGAGCTAGTGCACAACCAGGAGCCCGAGAGGAAAAAAAGAGAAAAATGCAGCAGCACCCTGCAAAGCAGATAAAGTACAATAATGCCAAATATTATAGTGCTAATGCTACGCTTATTTATAAAGTGAGATGCTAGGCCAATGCATTTTGTACAAAACCATCTGAGCCCGTCTGCCGTACGTCAAGGCGATCTCTGTTAGACGGGTCCTAACACTAAATACTACCTGTTATGCGCCATAATGGCCGCCATAAAATTCAGGGAGTGTTGGATCCACATGCATGCTGGGTCCAGTCTGCCTTTTACCATTTTTGGTGCCATAATGGCCTCCATTACAAGGGATGCAGGTACCAACATGCATGCTGAGCCCACTCTATACCTCAGACGGGCTCAGATGGTTTTGTACAAAATACATTTGCCAAGCATCTCACTTTATAAATAAGCGTAGCATTAGCACTATCATTTTTGGCATTATTGTACTTTATCTGATTTGCAGGGTGCTGCTGCATTGTCTCTTTTTTTCCTCTAGGTCTTTGCCATGGCGGCGTGCACCTGCGCACGGGGAGGTGCTGACTAACCCCCTTTTTTTTCAACCAGGAGCCCACTACATTTGACCAAGGCATCTAAGGGGTTAAATGTGTCCTATAGACGTTATTGTCGATCACATACATTAGCCCTGGGTGTTTAAAACAGCAGGCACACCGCGGCTATGGTGCCCGCTCGGCCAAAATATATTTACGTTAGGTGGTCGGGAAAGGATTAAAATCTTAAAATATATCTAAGATATATTTTGTTTGTTTTTGGATAAAACTCAATAAAATGGTATCTGATAAAAAAAATAATATATATATATATATATATATCTAAGATATAAAAATATATCAGTGCACACAGTAGCGGAAAAAAATGGCTGCTTTTTGGCCACCTGCGCCCATCCGTCAAAAAAATTGGTACCATCGTAATCATACTTAAATGCAGAACAAGGTCATCATGTCATTTTTAGTGCACGGTGAACGCTGTAAACACAAATATCTGAAAATCATGGTGGAATTGTGGCTTTTCTTTCCAGTTTCCACTAGATCGCTTCTCTCGTAGACTCCAATGGATTAGCATTGGAGTCTAGGAGAATGATCTCTAATTATCTGTAAACCTTTCAGATGGTAGAGTTTTGTGACACTGTTGCTCCTGCTCCATGACATACAGTTTTGAAAGGTCTGTATTGGATGTTGTAGGAGATACATCGTATTTAGCCTTGATTATTCTGCGTCTATCCTACTTGATGTTGGGAACACAATATGCAGTGAGAGGTGGCCTTTTAACTGTGAAGAATTATAAAGCTGAACCTTGACAAATGGTGGGATCCAATAACGTATTGGATATGAGGCTGTCACAAGCCACCAGGTATTAGAGGGGAGATAAGTGGCTGTTAGACATCCTTGATGCTGCTTATTGTGCTGAAAATGATAAGATTGGATAGGTTTATCTAAATGGGAGCATATGTCTGTTTCTTTACGTACGGGGTTCACAATTGATGCATCAGTAAAGAAGAACACATTATCAGAAATGCAATCAAATAACTTAAGAACAATTATGATCACATAAAGTTGGATATTATATCTAAAGTACAGTACATGTTCCCCGGGTGGACCTGCTTTCACTTCCGGGCCCTTTTCACAAGTCTTAAAAAAAGAATTGTACCTTACCTGTGCAATAGGATGCTCTGAACCGAATCCAGGTCATCTAGGTTCTTACTGACAGCCCGTGGGATGATATGACCACCAACGTTAAACATGGTCCTTCTAGAGCTCGACTCATAGCACAAGAGAAGGTGTTTCTAGTCCATGCTCATCTTGAAGCTGTCTTATTTCTGGATGCAGTAATTATATGGAATCTCACAAAAGTCATTTCTACAGCAATAAGAGCCTTGAAGCTGACTGCTTCTTTAATGCAGCCCTCTTTGTGCCCCATCCTTCAACCCATCTCCAGCAGCGGAGTGAGTGGCCACATTCAGGTCCCTTGTCCCCTCCTCCTTTAGGGACCCAGTGTGCCGTCAGCACAAGCAGTGCGGTAAACTCTGCCATCCTCTCTCCTGTCTCTCAGCAGCTCATAGTTCTGATCTTTCCAAAGTCCTCAGCCCTCCCACTCCCCATTCATCTCACACAGTGAGAGCTCTGAGACTTGTCCAGTAGTGACTTGTCAGGTATAGCAAGCTCACGTATACTAAGGATTTATAGCTTCAGTTGTAAGTACTTACGGTAATTCCTTCTATTTAGTGAGGCTGTTAGATGATTCTTCTAGGAAAGCTGGGTAACAGCTCCCTCAGCAATTGTCCTCTGGGTTTCCAAGATACCCCACAGTCAATTCGCCTACTTTTTGAACAACACGGGGCTGGGAGGTATATCAAAAGTTGGCTGGCAGCCAGTGTGGATGTAATAGTGGGCACAACTCCTTCAGGCACCATGCATTACAAACATTTGTGAAATAATGTGGTTCTGTAATTGGATGTCACTGCTGCAACAAAGCCGTTTGTGAGACTTCTTCCCTCCTAGATATTCCACAGTCAGCTGTGAGTGGTATTACTGCGGAGTGGCAGACCATGGAAAGACACACGCAGGGCGCCCAGTGTATAAAAGTCACCGACGCTCTGCTAACTGCAGAGTTCTAAACCTCCTCTTTCATTAACATCAGCACAAAAACTCTGCACCAGGAGTTTTATGGCATGGGTGCCCATGGATGAGCAGCTGGGAACAGTTTGGGAAAGCCTTACATCACCAAGCGCAATGCCAAGCATCAGGTGGTAGTAAAGCATGCCGCCACTCTGAAACAGTGGTAATGTTTTCTGTGGAATGATGGATAACGCTTCTCTATCTGGTAGTCTGATTGTCGAATCTGGGCTTGGTGAATGCCAGTTGAATGCGACCTGCTTGACTGCAAGGTGCCAACTCTAAAGTTTAGTCAAGGAGGCATAATGCTGTGGGGTTATTTTTCAGAAGTTAACCGAGGCCCCTAAGGCTTGTTTCACATTTGCTTTGGCCAGATCTGGCAGTCTGTTCCATCCAGTGCCGGAAAATTCTGTCCAGCCCCGTTTACTATAAAACGGTGTGCATCAGTTTTCGTCTGGCCGATTCTGGGCATATTTGCCGGGTTGTGGTCGGATCTCTGCTGGCCCTATTATAGTTATGGGGCCGGTAGTTATCAGGTAGCGTTCAGCAGTGCCGGATGCAGACATCTCTGGCGGGCTGCTCCCTGCCGGAGATGTCTTATGCCAATGTAAAACAAGCCTTAGGCTACTTTCACATACAGTTGTGTTCAAAATAATAGCAATGTGTTTAAAAAAGTGAATAAAGCTCAAAATCCTTCTAATAGCTTTTATTTCCATACACACCAATGCATTGGGAACACTACACATTCTATTCAAAATCAAAACATGAAGAAAAATATATCAAATTTGTGTGGATCCTCTAAAAAAAATTAAGAAAAGTGAATATTAGACTGTTCAAAAAAATAGCAGTGTTTGTATTCTTCTCTACAAACTCAAACATTCACTATATAAACTGAAAAATGTTTGAAGATTTTGCTTTCCTTTGAATCACTTAACTAATATTTAGTTGTATAACCACTGTTTCTGAGAACTGCTGTACATCTGTGTTGCATGGAGTCAACCAACTTCTGGCACCTGTGAACAGGTATTCCAGTCCAGGATGATTGGACTACATTCCACAGTTCTTCTCTATTTCTTGGTTTTGCCTCAGAAACTGCATTATTTAAGATCCGGGGATTGGGCTGACTCCATAATTCCAATCTTGTTGTTCTGGAACCAAGATGTTGCACGTTTAATGGTGTGTTTGGGGTCGTTGTCTTGTTGGAACACCCATTTCAAGGGCATTTCCTTTTCAGCATAAGGCCTCATGTACACGACCGTTGTGTGCATCCGTGGCCGTTGTGCCGTTTTCCTTTTTTTTTCGCAGACCCATTGACTTTCAATGGGTCCGTGGAAAAATCGGAAAATGCACCGTTTTGCAGCCGAGGCCGTGATCCGTGTATCCGTGTACAATTAACCCCTCCAGGTGCGGCACCTGAAGGGGTTAATTGTACTATCATATTCCCCTGTAAGAGATCAGGGCTGCCAGGCAGCAGGGGGCAGACCCCCCCCCCTCCCCAGTTTGAATATCGTTGGTGACACAGTGTGCGCCCCCCATCGGGCCCCCCCTTCCTCCCTCTATTGTAATAAATCGTTGGTGGCACAGTGTGCGCCCACCATCGCCCCCCCCTCCCTCCCTCTATTGTAATAAATCGTTGGTGGCACAGTGTGCGCCCACCATCGGCCCCCCCTCTCTCTATAGCAGTAACAACATTGGTGGCAGTGTGCGGCCTCCCATCCCCCCCCCCCCCCGATCATTGGTGGCAGCGTGGTTCCGATCGGAGTCCCAGTTTAATCGCTGGGGCTCCGATCGGTAACCATGGCAACCAGGGCGCTACTGCAGTCCTGGTTGCCATGGTTACTTAGCAATAGTACAATAGTAGAAGATTCATAGTTACCTGCTTGCTGCTGCGATGTCTGTGTCCGGCCAGGAGCTCCACCTACTGGTAAGTGACAGGTCTGTGCGGCGCATTGCTAAAGAACTGTCACTTACCAGTAGGAGGAGCTCCCGGCCGGTCACAGACATCGCAGCAGCAAGCAGGTAAGTATGAATCTTCTACAATTGTACTATTGCTAAGTAACCATGGCAACCAGGGCTGCAGTAGCTTCCTGGTTGCCATGGTTACCGATCGGAGCCCCAGCGATTAAACTGGGACTCCGATCGGAACTACGCTGCCACCAATGATCGGGGGGGGGGGAGATGGGAGGCCGCACACTGCCACCAATGTTGTTACTGCTATAGAGGGAGGGGGGCGATGGTGGGCGCACACTGTGCCACCAATGATTTATAACAATAGAGGGAGGGAGGGGGGGGCGATGGTGGGTGCACACTGTGCCACCAACGATTACAATAGAGGGAGGGGGGGCGATGGTGGGCACACACTGTGCCACCAACGATTTATTACAATAGAGGGAGGGAGGGGGGGCGATGGTGGGCGCACACTGTGCCACCAACGATTTATAACAATAGAGGGAGGAAGGGGGGGGGCCGATGGTGGGCGCACACTGTGCCACCAACGATATTCAAACTGGGGAGGGGGGGGTCTGCCCCCTGCTGCCTGGCAGCCCTGATCTCTTACAGGGGGATATGATAGTACAATTAACCCCTTCAGGTGCGGCACCTGAGGAGTTAATTGTGCTGATCACGGCCCCCTGTAAGAGATCGGGTGCTGCCAGGCAGCAGGGGGCAGTCATGTACACAGTTTGTAGTATATTCTAACTAGAAGCGTCCCCATCACCATGGGAACGCCTCTGTGTTAGAATATACTGTCGGAAAGGAGTTTCACGATGTAGCTCATATCCGACAGTATATTCTAACATAGAGGCATTCCCATGGTGATGGGGACGCTTCAAGTTATGTTCGGGTGTCCGCCTGGACATGCGGAGGTAAGCGGATCCGTCCAGACTTACAATGTAAGTCAATGGGGACGGATCCGTTTGAAGATGACACACTGTGGCTCAATTTTCAAACGGATCCGTCCCCCATTGACTTTCAATGTAAAGTCTGGACGGATCCGTCTGAGGCTACTTTCACACTTAGAAATGTTTTAACAATATATCCGTTTGCAATTGCACCATATTGTGTCAACGTCAAACGGATCCGTCCCCATTGACTTGCATTGTAATTCAGGACGGATCCGTTTGGCTCCGCACGGCCAGGCGGACACCAAAACTACTTTTTTTTCATGTCCGTGGATCCTCCAAAAATCAAGGAAGACCCACGGACGAAAAAAACGGTCACGGATCACGGACCCACGGACCCCGTTTTTGCGGACCGTGAAAAAAAACTTGTGTGCATGAGGCCTAATGCAGCATGACCTCTTCAAGTAGTCTGATGTATTCAAACTGATCCATGATCCCTGGTATGCTATAAATAGGCCCAACACGGTAGTATGGGAAACATCCCCATATCATGATGCTTGCGCCACCATGTCTTCAGTGTACTATGGCTTGAATTCAGTGTTTGGGGGTCACCTGACAAACTGTCTCCGGCCACTAGACCCAAAAAGAACAATCTTACTTTCATCAGTCCACAAAATGTCTCTTTAGGCCAGTCAGTGTGCTCTTTGGCAAATTGTAACCTCTTAGGCACATGTCTTTTTTTCAACAGTGGGACTTTGTGGGGGCTTATTGCAGATAGCTTGGCTTCACATAAGCCTCTTCTAATTGTAACAGTACTCACAGGTAACTTTAGACCTTCTTTGATCTTCCTGGAGCTGATTGTTGGCTGAGTCCTTGCCATTTTGGCTATTCTTCTATCCATTCGAATGGTAGTGTTTCGCTTTCTTCCACATCTTTCAGGTTTTGGTTGCCATTTTAAAGCATTTGCGATAATTTTAGCTGAGCAGCCTATCATTTTCTGCACTTCATTATATGTTTTCCCCGCTCCAATCAACTTTTTAATCAAGGTATGCTGTTCTTCTGAACAATATCTGGAACAATCCATTTTCCTCAGAATTTCAGAGAGCAATGCACTGTAACCAGCATGTACAACATTTGCTGCCTTCCTTCCTTAAATAAGGGCAATAATTGCCACCTGTTTTTTAAAGAATGAATGACCTTACTCATTGAACTCCACACTGCTATTATTTTGAACATGGCCCTTTCAATTAGTGATTCAATTACACAGAATGAGCAGAATGCATGTCATGACTGTTGGGTCTGTTGGATTTCTATTACTCTACTACACCTGCTAGTAAATTATTTGCCATGTAGAAATATAATTTCTACCAAAAACAGTGATTGATCAGGTTAGCGATGTCTGACTGCTATTATTTTGAACACAACTGTATGCATTATTGCTATATGGTTTTTGAGATCTAGCAGGGGATCTCAAAACCACAGCAAAACGCATCCGTTTAAATAATACAACCAGCTGCATCCGTTCAGAACGGATCCAGTTGTATTATATTGAAAATGAAGAATCGAATCCGGCATTAAAAACTTACATGGTTTTTGGTGCCAGGTCCGGCTTGTTAAGTTTCCCATGCTGCTTGCAGCGGTTTTGTGTCCGGTCACAGAACACAACAAACCAGAACACTGGTGCACTCTGTTCCAGTTTGTCAATGAAAGGGGACAAAACTGAAGCGGTTTTGAGAGCCTGTGTCGGATCTTAAAACCTGAAAGGAAAACGCAGATGTGAAAGTAGTCTTAGTTCCAATGAAGGTAATTCTTAGGGGACAGCCACATGGTGTCAGGTTTTCTGATGTAGTTTTTGAAGCAAAAACTAGGAGTCAATAAAAAAAAAAGGAGAAGTCGTATCTGTCCTTTAAACTTTCTCTTCTTTTATGATCCACTCCTAATTTTGGCTTCCAAAACTGCATCAAGGTACCTGACCATATGACTATATCCTTTTTGGACACTTGTATGCTTCCATATTTGTGGGAAGAGTTTGGGAAAGGCCTTTTTCAGTTCCATCATGACTGTGCCCCAATGCACAGAGCAAGGTTCATAAAGCCATAGTTGGGTGAGTTTGTTGTGGAAGAACTTGACTGGCCTGCACAGAATCCTGACCTCAACCTTATTGTACACCTTTGGGATGAACTAGAACAGAGGTTGAGAGCCATGCCCTCTCATCCAACAGCAGTGTCTGACCTCACAAATGTTCTTCTAGATCAGGCATGCTCAACCTGCGGCCCAACAGCTGTTGCATAACTACAACTCCCAGCATGCCCGAACAGCCTAAAGCAGGGTATTGTGGGAGTTGTAGAGGGCCCTAGGTTGAGCATGCCTGTTTAATGTTTCTCCATATAGTATATATTTACAAAACTACATTGCCCCACTTGTACATTGGTGCATGAATGTTTGTGAACCCTTTAGAATTTTCTATATTTATGCATAAATTTGACCTAAAACTATATCAGATTTTCACACAAACATCTAAAAGTAGATACAGATAACGAAACCAAAGAAAAGAATCGAAAATATAACATTTTGTCATTTATTTATTAAGGAAAATTATCCAATATCACATGTCTGTGAGTGGAAAAAGTGAACCTTTGCATTCAGTATCTAGTGTGACCCCCTTGTGCAGCAATAACTGTAGCTAAACGTTTACGGTAATTGTTGATTAGTACTGCACATTAATTGGTTTGGAGGCATTTTAGCTCATTCCTGTTAGCCCAGCTCCCCATACCTGAGATTGTGTCTCCACACGCAGGTACGGACGCCGGGCTTCTTCACTCCTTCCTGCAGCTGCACGCCGTGCTGACAGGTGCTGGCATCGGGGTTCTTAGCTGTGGTTCACATTCCTGCCACCAGCATTTCCCTACTGGATCTGAGCAGAGCTTGCACTGTGGCTCAGAGTTCCTTGTGTGTATTTAGGGTGTGTGCGGGTGAGTTTCTCCTCCCTTTGTGAGGCAGCTTGCGCACGCCTTCTATCGTCCCCTGCCTATAGCTGGTCTGCAGGAGGTATTTAAAGGTGCCTCCTTCTACAGGAAGGCGCCTGAGCAATTTAGTTTCCTAGCTTGTTTAGTTTCCTGTTTGAGCAAAGGTGTTCTGTTGGTTCTTGTCATTCTGTGTATCGGACTTCGAATTACATTTTACGGACTTTGCCTGATTTCCGTCTGCCCTGACCCTGATCTACATTTACGGACTTTGCCTAACTGCCGCCTGCCCTGACTTCTGCCTTTGTACCCTGACTACGCTTTTGTCTGATCAGCCTCTGACCTCCTAGCATCCACTGGAGGTCAGTCCAGTGGGTTCACAATTCCCTCGTGTTCCAATTCCCCTCTTTAGCACCTGGTACCCCCTCTGGATAGTCTCTCCTTACCATCAGAGGTATTGTATGAAGAACGAGGGGTGTGCTTGGACATCTCCATCAGAAGGAAATTGGTTACCAGCTGTTCATAACAATTCCTCTGTACAAAACAGTTTCAACTGTTATTTTGATGGGTTTCCTCCAATGAACTACAGTGCCTTTCAAAAGTATTCACACACACACAGCCCCCCCCCCCCCCCCCTTGACTTTTTTCATATTTTGGTGCCTCACAACCTGGAATTAATATGGATTGTTTGAGGATTTGCATAATTTAATTTACAGAACATGCCCACAACTTTGAAGATGTTTTTTTATTTTTTTTATTGTGAAGCAAACAACAAATAGGACAAAATAACAGAAAAAATGTCAATGTGCATAACTATTCACCCCCCTAAAGTCAATACTTTGTAGAGCCACCTTTTGCGGCAATCACAGCTCCAAGTCGCCTTGGATAAGTCTCTATGAGTTTGCCACATCTTACCACTGGGATTTTTGCCCATTCCTCCTTGCAAAACTGCTCCAGCTCCTTCAAGATGGATGGTTTGCGCTTGTGAACAGCAATCTTTAAGTCTGACCACAGATTTTCTATTAGATTGAGATCTGGGCTTTGACTAGGCCATTCCAACACATTTACATGTTTCCCCTTAAACCACTCAAGTGTTGCTTTAGCAGTGTGTTTGGGGTCATTGTCCTTCGGTAGGGTAAACCTCTGTCCTAGCCTCAAATCATGCACAGAATGGTACAGGTTTTGCTCAAGAATATCCCTGTATTTAGCACCATCCATCTTTCCCTCAACTCTGACCAGTTTCCCAGTCCCGGCTGCTGAAAAACATATCCACAGCATGAGGCTGCCACCACCATGTTTCACTGTGGGGATGGTGTTCTTTGGGTGATGTGATGTGTTTGGTTTGCGCCAGACATAGCATTTTCTTTGATGGCCGAAAAGTAAGATTTTGGTCTCATCAGACCAGAGCACCTTCCTCCATTCATTTTGGGAGTCTCCCACATGCCTTATTGTTTTTAGCTGAAAGTAATGGCTTTTTTTTGGCCACTCTGCCATAAAGCCCAACTCTATGGAACGTACGGCTTATTGTCATCCTATTGAAGTTAGATAACAGGAATAGCTCACTCCTCAGCAAATTAGGACCAGGTGCTCTAGGCCAGAAAACTGTATCACCCGTACAGGAGAAAATATTAAAAAATGGATAAATAAACTGGACTGGCACTCTGTATGTATGAAACAATGGATAAAATATACGATAAAATAATGTAAAATACAATGTAAAGTGATCACACAATTTATTCAAATAATAATAGTAAAATCAGATAATATGACAAAAATGGATAAAAATAAACGCTGCGCAGCAGGATAAGATTGAATTCACAATCATAAAACTAATGAATCCTTAAAACCAATATAACTGCGTATGTAAGCCTTGATGGTAAAACAAATAAATAGATGCTGTGTCTTTTCTTTTAAATGAAGAGAAAAAGTCACATTAAAGGGGCAATGGTGAGTAATGTCTGTACTCAGAAGGGGCTTTGAGGAAAGCAGGTTCCCAAAAATAGCTTTTCGTTGGGTATGAAATAAAGTGCTGTGTGCTATGAGGTTAGCAGTTCGTCTTACCTTAGCCCCAGATATTCAAGGTAAGGATAGGTATCATATACCTGATGGTGTGCGGTCCTTTCCCATATATCTCGGCAGACGCCGAGGTAGCGTGGTCGGTGGTGTGCTTCTGGTTAGATCCACAGCAGGGTATCGTGGAGGCTGATGGCCGGACTGTTAGTATCCCAGAACGCCGCGTCTCACGTGGTATGTGACGTACCTCCCGTCCGTGACTGTGTTCAGGTATCGCGATAACTGTGATCGGTAGATACTTCAATGAAGAAATTTTCTTACTGGAGCGCTCCAATTTTTTATGAAAGAGTCACAGACTTTGTGTCATCTGTAGACAGGCCTTTAGGTGAGATGGGAGCTATCAGCTGTTTTTACGCCAAACGCGTTTCGGGGACCTCTTTCCCCTTCTTCAGTGGCAGCCACTGAAGAAGGGAAAAGAGGTCCCCGAAATGCGTTTGGCGTAAAAACAGCTGATAGCTTCCATCTCACCTAAAGGCCTGTCTACAGATGACACAAAGTCTGTGACTCTTTCATTAAAAATTGGAGCGCTCCAGTAAGAAAATTTCTTCATTGAAGTATCTACCGATCACAGTTATCGCGATACCTGAACACAGTCACGGACGGGAGGTACGTCACATACCACGTGAGACGCGGCGTTCTGGGATACTAACAGTCCGGCCATCAGCCTCCACGATACCCTGCTGTGGATCTAACCAGAAGCACACCACCGACCACGCTACCTCGGCGTCTGCCGAGATATATGGGAAAGGACCGCACACCATCAGGTATATGATACCTATCCTTACCTTGAATATCTGGGGCTAAGGTAAGACGAACTGCTAACCTCATAGCACACAGCACTTTATTTCATACCCAACGAAAAGCTATTTTTGGGAACCTGCTTTCCTCAAAGCCCCTTCTGAGTACAGACATTACTCACCATTGCCCCTTTAATGTGACTTTTTCTCTTCATTTAAAAGAAAAGACACAGCATCTATTTATTTGTTTTACCATCAAGGCTTACATACGCAGTTATATTGGTTTTAAGGATTCATTAGTTTTATGATTGTGAATTCAATCTTATCCTGCTGCGCAGCGTTTATTTTTATCCATTTTTGTCATATTATCTGATTTTACTATTATTATTTGAATAAATTGTGTGATCACTTTACATTGTATTTTACATTATTTTATCGTATATTTTATCCATTGTTTCATACATACAGAGTGCCAGTCCAGTTTATTTATCTATTGTCATCCTATGTACAGATACGGTACTCCAGTCTCTCCTGTGGAATTCTGCAGCTCCTCCAGGGTTACCTTAGGTATCTGTGCTGCCTCTCTGATTAATGCCCTCCTTGCCCGGTCTGTGACTTTTGGTGGGCGGCCGTCTCTTGGCAGGTTTGCTGTTGTGCCATGTTCTTTCCATTTGATTATGATAGATTTGATGGTGCTCCTCGGGATCATCAAAGATTTGGATATTGTTTTTTATAACCTAACCCTGACTTCTCAACAACATTGTCCCTTACTTGTTTGAAGAGTTCCTTGGTCTTCTTGGCAGTGTTTGGTTAGTGATTCCTCTTGCTTAGGTGTTGCAGCCTCTGGGGCCTTTCAAAAAAGGTGTGTATATGTAATGACAGATCATGTGACACTTAGATTGCACACAGGTGACATCATTTCACTAATTATGTGACTTCTGAAGGTATTTGTTTGCACCAGAGCTTTTTATGGGCTTCCTAACAAAGTGGGTGAATACATACGCACATGGCAATTTTCTGTTTTCTATTTCTAAACAATAGTTTTATTTATATATTTTTCTAGTTTCACTTCACCAACTTAGACTATTGTGTTCTGATCAATCACATAAAATTAAGATTAACAAAACATTAAACTTAAGGCTGTAATGTAACAAAATACGAAAAAAGTCAAGGGGGTGAATATTTTGCAAGCACTGTACTTCCTTCAGGTCCTTCCACAGCATTTCTATTGGATTAAAGTCAGGACTTTGACTTGGACATTCCAAAACTTTAATCTACTTTAACTGTTCTTTGGTTGAACAATTTCTATGCTTAGGGTCATGGTCTTGCTGAATGACCCACATTCTCTTGAGATTCAGCTCATGGACAGATGTCCTAACACTTTCCTTTAGAATTTTTTGTTCCATCAATGATGACAAGCTGTCCTGACAGCAAAACCAATCCAATCTATTATACCACCAACACTGTGTTTAACAGATGAGATGAGGCTTTTATGCTGGAATGCATTGTTTACTTTTCTCCACACATAACACTTCTCATTTAAAGCAAAAAGTTATATTTTGGGATTATCTGTCCACAAAATATTGTTATACTAGCCTTTTGGCTTATCCAGGTGATCCTTAATAAACTGCAGACAAGGAGCAATTGTCCCTTTGAAGGGCAGTTGCTTTCACATTACAGTCCTGCCATGCACGCCATTGTCATTCAGTGTCTTCCTGATGGTGGACTCAAGAACATTAACATTAGCTAATGTGTGAAAGGACTTAGAGGTTACCTTGGGTTCCTTTCTGACCTTGTGGACTATTATACGCCTTGCTCTTGTCATGATCTGTGACTGTGGATTAGTGGAGTCCAAACTCTTTAGAGATGGTTTTGTAACCTTTTCAAACCTGATGAGCATCAACAACTGTTCTTCTGAGGTCCTCAGACATCTCTTTTGTTCATGCCGTGATACATTTTCACATATCTGTTGTGAAGATCAGGCTCTGATTGATTCCTGTTCTTTAAATAAAATAGGTCACTCACACACCTGATTGTAATTTCACCTTCAAATTACCTGCTAAATCATAAAGGTTCACATACTTTTGCCACTCACAGATATGTGATATTGGATTGTCCATCAGTCCGATAAAGCTGAAAAGGTGACTCATCGTAGAAGACAACCATTTGCCAATGAGCCATGCCATGAAAATTTAAGCCTTTTTTGTCTATGCAATTTCTTTAGCAGAGGTGCATTGACCATCCATCTGGTTTTTAGCCCCATACACAGTAGGGTTTGCTTAACTTTTGTTTTAGACACATATCTGCACAGCCTATCGCACACCTTATATACCCACCAAGCCAGCTCATGACATGTGACTTCCTTTATGAGCTACGTGCTGTCAGTGAAAGTAGGACGTAGTTATAATAATGTGACTCGACTGTGTATACCCGGTAGGTACGTACAGTGTGCACTTAGAGAAGACATTGTTCCCCATTAAATAGCAACTCATGTTTCATGTAGATCATGTTTTTTAGAAATCCTCATAGAAATATATGAATAAATTGACAACTTGGTGTTACCATTCACCTTCTCAAAGGGTTGTAACCCTACACACTCTGGCACTGGCAGTATGGATTGGAGAGTGTGAGAGTTTGTAGAGACATATCCTCCAATGGTAACACTCATTTGTCAATTTAATTATACATTTCTAGGAGAAAAAAGCTGAGAAACGGCACAGTGTTTTATGAATAGATGCTCCAGAATTGTTAGTTCATGTGGGATACAGTTTTTTTTACTAAAATACCAGAAGAGCCAACAGGTTCTCTTTAAAATTGGAACCCTGTAGATTTTTTATTTTACAGGCCATTATTCTTTTGTGAGAAATACCAGTGAAACTATGGGAAGCCTTCTGAAATCCAGATGAGTGGGACCCTGAGAACTCCAGACAGCAATTAGAATCCTGTGTATCCTTGTACAATAGTAATACGCTCACTTGTCTGTGGCATTCTTCCTGTAGTGCCTGAACTCGCTGCTCTCAAAGCCTCCTTGACTTGTAATCTTGTTCTTTTCAAAGCCTAATATGATCCTGGGTGAAATCTGAAGTATTCCCAGAGGAATGTAACCCTTAACCTTTCCAAATGAAACGTGCTTAGACTTTAAGCAAAATTTGTGATAGAATGTAATGTTGAAAAATTACTCAACCAATCAGCCATAATATTAAAATCACCAAATGTTGTCTGAGTTTTCTTTGTGCTGCAAAGACAGCTCTGAGGGTGACCTTTGAAGGTGTCTCTTTTAAAAGGGGTTATCCCACGAAAAGTATTAAGACTAGAGCATTCCAAGTGAAGTATTGTTGCAATATTGAGGCAAAAAAATATACCATTTTTATGTTAGTACATCCTGCTTTTTTTTCCCTGTGTCTGAAATTCTGATCTATTTTGCCTACATCCAATAGTGGACTATCATGCTCAGTAGCTTCCCTGCCCCCTTTTCGTCCTCTGATTGCCAGCGTAATGAAGTGGCACAGACTTACTTCATTCATTCATCCCTACTTCTGAATTAATATATTTCTCTCTAGACAGTGGACAAGATGAAGGGGGGGGGGGGGGTGTAGGGCTTTGTGTGAGAGACTATTTTATATGCGGGGAGGAAGAGGTTAATAAGAGCTGATTACAATGCACCCTAGGAAAATCTGACGGCTGAATGTCTCATGTGACTAGCTGCTGTGTGCCCTCAAAATGTAAAGACGCAAAATGCTAAAGAAGGACCAAAAAAGGGTTAATGCTAGATTGCAGAGCAGCATTTTTTGCACTGACATAGTTACAATAATAGTGTGTATTATTCAAGATATTTTTATTATATTAATACGTATGATAACTCCTTAAACTTTACCATCAATTTGTGCTAAAAAAAATCTACTGTCAGTTCAGACTAGTTGGGCTAGCCTTCAATGGGCACCCAAGACACTGTTGTCAGTTCACCGCTGTCCTCTCGGACTGCTTCTGTTAGGTATTAACCACTGAATATCTGGAACACCCTACTAAACCTACCGTTTTGGAGATGCTCTGACCCATTCGACTAGTCATTACAAGTTGCCACTTGTCCAGGCCACTTAGATCCTTACTTTTGCCAATTATTTTTTTTTGCTTGTTCTCTTCTCTCAGGATAGTATAAGGGAACAGGGGGTGCTGACTTGGTGCAGCGTATCAAGGATACCAGGATAGTCCATAATAAAACACCATAGTCCCATAAAACAGTATCTCAGAGGCCCACTTGAATTAGGGTAATCTCTGGGCTCATCACTTTAAAGGGAACCTGTCATGTGGATATTTGATTATAATCTAACTAATTATATACAATCATTAACTACTAAAAAGTACCTTAGATGTATTCACTTGCTGGTGTGACAGATGGTTACCTCATAATATACACACAAAGATGCCGCATGCTAATGAGCTGATTGGAGTCCAGCGTGATGTCATTGAGTCCAGCGTATATTTAATTCAGAGCTATAGCCACTCCCCTGCCCACCTGCTGCTGATTCCTATGGAAACAAACTGTCATTCAGCAGCAGGTGGGCGGGGAGAGTCAGGAGCTCATGAATATTCATGACTCATCATTATCAGCTGGAGCTTTTCAATACAAGATGTTGGCAGATTAACTGGGTCAATTAAAAAAAGTGACCCAGCATTTTGCTAAGCGAATCAGTCACTTATTTATGTTGTCCCTTAGTTAGGACACCATAAAACTGGTGACAGGTTCCCTTTAAGTTCAAGGTTGCACATAAAAAGTCACAGCACATAAAAGTCCACATCATTTAAAATGGCATATAAAATAGGTGCTGTAATGTCCCTTAATCAACCTGAAAAGGGGGTTAACCCCTTAAGGACACAGCCTTATTACACCTTAGGACCAGGCCATTTTTTGCAAATCTGACCAGTGTCACTTTAAGTGCTGATAACTTTAAAACGCTTTGACTTATCCAGGCCATTCTGAGATTGTTTTTTCGTCACATATTGTACTTCATGACACTGGTAAAATAAAGTAAAAAAAAAATTGGGAAAAATTTGCAAATTTCAAAGTCTCAGTTTCTCTACTTCTGTAATACATAGTAATACCCCTAAAAATTGTGATGACTTTACATTCCCCATATGTCTACTTCATGTTTGAATTATTTTGGGAATGATATTTTATTTTTTGGGGATGTTACAAGGCTTAGAAGTTTAGAAGCAAATCTTGAAATTTTTCAGAAATTTACAAAAACCCAATTTTTAGGGACCACTACAGCTCTGAAGTCACTTTGCGAGGCTTAGATAATAGAAACCACCCAAAAATGTCCACATTCTATAAACTACACCCCTCAAGGTATTCAAAACTGATTTTACAAACTTTGTTAACCCTTTAGGTGTTGCACAAGAGTTATTGGCAAATGGGGATGAAATTTGAGAATTTCATTTTTTTGCCTAATTTTACAATTTTAACCCATTTTTTCCACTAACAAAGCAAGGGTTAACAGCCAAACAAGACTGTATCTTTATTGCCCTGACTCTGCCGTTTACAGAAACACCCCATATGTGGCCGTAAACTACTGTACGGCCACACAGCGGAGCGTAGAGTGAAAGGTGCGCCGTTTGGTTTTTGGAAGGCAGGTTTTGCTGGACTGGTTTTTTGACACCATGTCCCATTTGAAGCCCCCTGATGCACCCCTAGAGTAGAAACTCCATAAAAGTGACCCCATCTAAGAAACTACACCCCTCAAGGTATACAAAACTGATTTTACAAACTTTGTTAACCCTTTAGGTGTTGCACAAGTTTTAATGGAAAATAGAGATACAATTTCAAAATTTCACTTTTTTGGCAGATTTTCCATTTTAATATTTTTTTTCCAGTTACAAAGGAAGGGTTAAAAGCCAAACAAAACTCATTATTTATGGCCCTGATTCTGTAGTTTACAGAAACACCCCATATGTGGTCGTAAACTGCTGTACGGGCACACGGCAAGGCGCAGAAGGAAAGGAATGCCATACGGTTTTTGGAAGGCAGATTTTGCTGGACTGGTTTTTTTTGACACCATGTCCCATTTGAAGCCCCCTGATGCACCCCTAGAGTAGAAACTCCAAAAAGAAACTACGGGATAGGGTGGCAGTTTTATTGGTACTAGTTTAGGGTACATATGATTTTTGGTTGCTCTATATTACACTTTTTGTGCGGCAAGGTAACAAGAAATAGCTTTTTTGACACCGTTTTTTTTTTGTTATTTACACCATTCATCTGACAGGTTAGATCATGTGGTAATTTTATGAAGCAGGTTGTCACGGACGCGGCGATACCTAATATGTATACAATTTTTTTTATTTATGTAAGTTTTACACAATGATTTCATTTTTAAAACAAAAAAAATGTTTTAGTGTCTCAGAGCCATAGTTTTTTCAATTTTTGGGCGATTATCTTAAGTATGGTCTCATTTTTTGTGGGATGAGATGACGGTTTGATTGGCACTATTTTGGGGTGCACATGACTTTTTGATTGCTTGCTATTACACTTTTTGTGACGTAAGATGACAAAAAATGGCTTTTTTAACACCGTTTTTATTTTTATTTTTTTACGGTGGTCACCTGAGGGATTAGGTCATGTGATATTTTTATAGAGCCGGTCAATACGGACGCGGCGATACCTAATATGTATACTTTTTTTATTTATGTAAGTTTTACACAATGATTTCATTTTTGAAACAAAAAAAATCATGTTTTAGTGTTTCCATAGTCTAAGAGCCATAGTTTTTTCAGTTTTTGGTCGATTATCTTGGGTAGGGTATGATTTTTGCGGGATGAGATAACGGTTTGATTGGCACTATTTTGGCGTACATGCGACTTTTTTGATCACTTTTATTACCTTTTTTGGGAAGTAAGGTGGGCAAAATCTCAATTTCATCATAGTTTTTTATTTTTTATTTTTATGGCGTTCACCGTTCGGGTAAAGTAACTTGACCGTTTTATAGATCAGGTCGTTACGGACGCGGCGATACCAAACATGTGTAGGGAATTTTATTTTTTTCATTTTTAATCAGTGATAAATGTGTTTTTTGATTTTTACTTTATTTACTTTTTTTTTGACCCAGACCCACTTGGTTCTTGAAGATCCAGTGGGTCTGATGTCTGTATAATACAGTACAGTACAATATATATTGTACTGCACTGTATTTTACTTACACTTTGTCTGAACAGATCTATGCCTTCAGCACAGATCTGTTCAGAACCATGGACAGCAGGACGCCTGAGAAGGCGTCCTGTTGCCATGGGAACCTTCCCCGTCTGCTCAGTAGTGGCCAGAACTGCGCAGACGGGGAAGGGTGAGGACGGGGCTTCGGGGGGCTGCCTGGGAGCTCTCTCCCTCTCCATTCGGGGGGCTGCAAAGGCACAGCAGCCCCCCGATCGGAGAGGGAGGGAGCTCCCTGCGCTGTTAACCTTTTCCATACAGCGGTCCATGCAATGTGCAATGTGCTGGCACCCTGGTATACCCACTAGACGCCAACAATTATTCAATGGGAGGCGGGCGGGGGATCGCGATCCCGCCTGCCGCACCGCCCGCCTCCCGCACCGCCCGCAACCCTCCCCCTGCACCTCCCACCGTGCTCAAATAACTCAGGGGTGCAGGGGGGAGGGATACAGGAACATTTTTGGAATACTAAAGTTTCTGATCCCAGAATCAGAAACTGCAGAAATCACAGCAAACCGCAGGTCTGAATGGACCTGCAGTTTGCCGCGATCGCCAACATGGGGGGGTCACGGGACCCCCCGCGCATTTAGCCTAGGTGCCTGCTCAATGATTTGAGCAGGCACCGGGTTACGATCACTGCCAGCCGCACGGCAGTGATCGAAAATACACAGGGCGTGCATGTACGCCCTGTGTCCTTAAGTACCAGGGCACAAGGGTGTACCTGTACGCCCTGTGTCCTTAAGGGGTTAAAAGGGTTAAGGTGCAAAAAAAAAAAAAAAACTGCTCAACTTGGCTTGAGTTCTTTGAAGCAGGCAGGGGGTCCTGTAAACAATATGGCATTAGAGCAATTGGTATTTTCAGTGGCCTACCACCACCACTGAGCCGTGGGAAACTGGCAGAAGCTCATAGGGCCAAAATAAAGGACTCCTGTCCTGGAAGGGTTAAATCCTCAGCAATAAGGGTCCTTCAGCAAAAATAACAGTATGGCCTGGCAGGCCTACTCACAGATGTGTATCAGTTCCACTTTGAGCATCAGTGGCACATCCTGGTTCTACTTGTAAATTGGGCCTGATTCAAAGATCCACATATGGCTGGGCACACAAAATTGTATTCAGTGGCAGTTGCAGCATGAAGGGTCCTCTTATAGGTATGGGCCCCATAGGCCTAGGGGTGTATTCCGCAGGAGGCCTTAATGCAGTGAGAGAGTCGCTGGACCTGCGTGTATTCCCAGCAGGGGGCTCTGTGGCGTCAGGGGTTACGGACTGTACTTGGCAACTCCTGGCATAGGTGAGTTTCCCCGGGGCTGTAATAGCAGCTGCAGCTACAATAGATGGCCGGCTGGTAGGGACAGGTACCCTTACCTCTGGCTCAGAGACGTCTGAGTCCTTAGATGCACTCTTTTTCCCCAGTGGCGGTGACGGTACCCTGGAGGTGGCAAGCTGGCTCAGGCCTCGCAATTAAAGTTCAAGTCGGATGATCTGGTCATCCAAGCTTTCAGACGCTGCGTCGCTGCTGGGATCCTCTGTCATCACCGCAGGTGCAGGTAAGTGATCCAGCTTGTCTTGTGCGGCCGCTGCAGCTTCAGGTGCCGCATCCGCACTTCTTCCTTTGCGAATATTGTCCAGGGCTACATGGAACTTTTCCAGGTTCTCGAATTCCCTGATAGTCTTCTCTCGGCGGGGCAGCTCAGGTGACGGGTAAGGGCTTACCTACTTCTCCACCACGGTCGCCTGCCAAACACATTGGGACCGATGAAAGAGCTCCGCTCCTGGAAAGTGGTATGGGCTGGCTCTGGGAAACGCTCCGGTTCGTGTGCCGGGCTGGCAAATTCTTCTGGCTTCTCCCAGTCTTCCGATTTCAGCTTGGGACGGGTCACAGCTGTAGCGTAGGGGCCTCCCTCACGGAGGTTATGTAAATGTTCGGGGAGGTAGCTCCGTTTGACGGATCTGCGATTCACATACAAATCCCTGCCGGTCGTATAGTCCTTAATAAAACCGAAGTCTCGGTCTTTGTCGAAGGCCACCACCAACCCCATTCTCCTTTCCAGGTGGGGTTGATTGTCGGTGTGGCGTTCATATACATTTTTCGCCAATTCCTCTAAGTAAATTTTGGTTCGAGTAGTCCTTTTAATCGCGGCCTCTCGCACTTCTGCCATCAGTGCCGACCATTTCATAGAGGGCCTGACAATGTCCTTCCACGAGCCAAAGTAGGGCTCAGGCTGGGCCCCTGGGCGACAGGCAGGTGGGTCTCTCCGGTCCCGGAGAGTAGGCTGGTGGAGCCTCCTCTTGCTCCATATTCGTGGGGTTAATTTGTAATCCAACAGGTACTGACATCCCTTCAGAGCAGTCTTCACTGGTCAACATGCTCGATCCTTCTCTGGAGAGCGACAGGGCGGCACCAATAATTGTAGACAAGACCTCCCATTGCTCTGGGAGGCCGCCCCCCGAGTACCCCAGCATAGGGGAGGCGGAGTCCATTATCGCAGACATGCAAATTCGTAGACAGGGCGGTGGCGCAGACACACCGTCTTTCCCGCACTTTTGCAGAAGGCGTCAATTTTTCCCGCCAGCAAAGTACCAAGATGGCGCAGGAAATAAATCCAGTCAGTCTTTAGGCGGCCATCTTTTTAAGCAAAATGCTGTCTATTCACTGACAGCAAGCGGTGGCTAAATAAGCAGCAAAACAGTCCATGCAATATACAGTCTTTCACACCGCAAATTTTTACAGTCCTTTGGCCCAGCAATTTCAAATAAACAGTTAGGGCTTATTCACTTTATGGGCAATTAACGGCACACAGTTTTAATTCCACAATGGCGCAGGAATAATCCATTAATTCTGTTCGTGACGCCAAAATATGCAGTACGCCGACCTGCAGGGTATTGCGATGTGAGGTCATGGTTAATGGGCAAGCGAGGGTTACTCACAGTTTGTAGGAAACCCTGGGCAGGCGTAGAGCAGTGATGGAGAGGCTGGCACAGAAGTCCTCTGGGGCACTCTCTGTATGTAGGGACCAGGCCTGATGTTGGGTGAGGTGTCCTGGATGGTGCAGATGTTTAATGTGCCTGGGGCAAGGTGGCACACCGATTTATAGTTGTAATAAGCGAGGAACACAGGTTGTGGTGAACCAAACTTTTCTTTACTAGTGATAGAATAGAGAAAAGGACGGCTCACCCCTGATTCAGGATGGCAAGGTGCACCAGTCAGATGTCGTACCCCGACCACCAGAAAAACAATAGTAGTATAAAAAGAATGGGCACTCTTATATCTGATATAAGAGTGCCCATTCTTTTTATACTACTTTTCTTTACTAGTAACAGTTCAACTTTGTACAGTTGGGTGTCAATACAGTTCCATATATCAGGTTCACTTCACAAGCAGGTTTTCACAATAATGGCAGGTATACTGTTCCTTGCAAGATACTCAGAGGGCAACAACAATACACTCAGATCAGGCTGTACCTTCTTCTCAGAAATAGTGTACACTGTTCATTTGAACTCCTGTCTGGTCTTATCCCAGGGCCCGGATGCCCTAATACTGGCTTTATTCCTTGGTAGAAATCTTCCTCCCGTATTTATCCTTGCTTTGCACTTATAATCCTTCTGCCCTTCAGCTTACTTGGTTAGCTGGTACACTGGCTCTGCTTGGCTTGTGGGAAGTGGGAACTGCAGGTTTCTCCCAGGAGGCAAATTCTTCTCTTGGGGTAAATCTTCTGAGCTAAACTCTGGCTCAGGGACTGCAGGCAGGCCAGGATCCTTCCACTAGCCTCCTTGAGGCAACTAGAAGCCTGGGCTGTCTAGCTGCATCTCAGGAGGAGGCCCTCAGCTTGTCTCTGGCTGGTGCCGTCTCACTTCTGTCTCCACAGACTCCCTCCTCCCTGTCTGGGCCTGAACATTTATACTAGGGGCTACCTATCTCCCTCTAGTGTCTAGGATACACTACACCCTAATAGGCCTGCTGCACAGCTAACAGGGGAACAATACACATAAAAGCATATAGAAAATACATTAAAATGGACGATTAAATATACTGCCACTGTCCCTTAGGAGTAGGAGGACAACGTGGCCCAATTGACCATTGTGTAGTGCCCACATTTACCTAGTGGGACACTACATGCATAATAATATATTCTGCAGATTTTACAATTTGCAGCATTTTCACACCAAACCCACAGAAAAATCTGCACAACTTGGTGCATATTTTGCTGCGGTGGATTTTGGCCAGATACACTGTGGCTTTTGTGCTGCAGACCTGTCACATGTGGCTGTACTCTTAAATATGGCTGAACACTATATATATTCCAAACATTGAAGAACGGTACTCCAGATTTTATGCCAAATAGATGAGTATTTTATCAAACTCAGTGCAACATATTGGACATAAGTCCTTTATCAGGATTAAAAGGTATACAACACAGTAGTGCAGTAGTAACAGAACAGCTATATATCGTATTCAAATATATATATATATATATATATTAACAGATACATCTACATGTCATACTAAGGCTACTTTCACACTAGCGTTCGGGGCTCCGCTTGTGAGTTCCGTTTGAAGGCTCTCACAAGCGGCCCCGAACGGATCCGTACAGCCCCAATGCATTCTGAGTGGATGCGGATCCGCTCAGAATGCATCAGTTTGGCTCCGTCTGTCCTCCGCTCAGCAGGCGGACACCTGAACGCTGCTTGCAGCGTTTTCGTGTCCGCCTGGCCGTGCGGAGCCAAACGGATCCGTCCAGACTTACAATGCAAGTCAATGGGGACGGATCCGTTTGACGTTGACACAATATGGTGCAATTTCAAACGGATCCGTCCCCCATTGACTTTCAATGCAAAGTCAGGAGTCCCCATCAGATCGGAGTTTTCTCCGATCCGATGGTATATTTTAACTTGAAGCGTCCCCATCACCATGGGAACGCCTCTATGTTAGAATATACCATCGGATTTGAGTTACATCGTAAACCTCAGATCCGACAGTATATTCTAACACAGAGGCGTTCCCATGGTGATGGGGACGCTTCATGTTAGAATATACTGAGAACTGTGTACAGACCCCCCCCTCCTCCTGTAATTAACTTATTGGTGGCCAGTGCGGGCCCCCCTCCCTCCCCAGTATTAAATATTACCAGTGCGGCGGCCTCCCCCTCCCTCCCTCCCCAGTATTAAATATGACCAGTGCGGCCTCCCCCTCCCTCCCCAGTATTAAATATTACCAGTGCGGCGGCCTCCCCCCCTCCCTCCCTCCCCAGTATTAAATATGACCAGTGCGGCCTCCCCCTCCCTCCCTCCCCAGTATTAAATATTACCAGTGCGGCCCCCTCCCTCTATATTTATTGGTGGCCGGGCCAGTGCGGATTCCAAGTATTGTGAGCAGTGCGGCCTCCCCTCTCCCCCCCTAATTAAAATCACCCCCCCCCCCCATCATTGGTGGCAGCGGAGAGTACCGATCGGAGTCCCAGTTTAAATCGCTGGGGCTCCGATCGGTTACCATGGCAACCAAGACGCTATTGCAGTCTTGGCTGCCATGGTTACTTAGCAATAAATACAAGCATTATACTTACCTGAAGAGCTGCGATGTCTGACCGGCCGGGCGCTCCTCCTACTGGTAAGTGACAGGTCTGTGCTATAGGCAATGCGCCGCACAGACCTTTCACTTACCAGTAGGAGGAGCTCCCGGCCGGTCAGACATCGCAGCTCTTCAGGTAAGTATAATGCTTGTATTTATTGCCAAGTAACCATGGCAGCCAAGACTGCAATAGCGTCTTGGTTGCCATGGTAACCGATCGGAGCCCCAGCGATTTAAACTGGGACTCCGATCGGTACTCTCCGCTGCCACCAATGATGGGGGGGGGGGGGGTGATTTTAATTAGGGGGGGAGAGGGGAGGCCGCACTGCTCACAATACTTGGAATCCGCACTGGCCCGGCCACCAATAAATATAGAGGGAGGGGGCCGCACTGGTCATATTTAATACTGGGGAGGGAGGGAGGGGGAGGCCGCACTGGTCATATTTAATACTAGGGAGGGAGGGGGGGCCGCACTGGCCACCAATAAGTTAAATACAGGAGGGGGGGGGGGGTTTGCCCCCTGCTGCCTGGCAGCATCTGCCAGGCAGCAGGGGGCAGTCGTGTACACAGTTCTCAGTATATTCTAACATGAAGCGTCCCCATCACCATGGGAACGCTTCTGTGTTTAGAATATACTGTCGGATCTGAGTTTTCCGAAGTGAAAAATCAGATCTGAAATAAACAGTTATGCAAACGGATCCGTTCTGAACGGATGCAAGCGTTTGCATTATAGGAGCGGATCCGTCTGTGCAGACACCAGACGGATCCGCTCCTAACGCAAGTGTGAAAGTAGCCTTAATCAAACAGGGTGACTTCACTGAGACGGTGGCTTTGGCACCTATGGTATCACACCCACAGCATGACAACCCCTTCTGTGGTGAATTAAAGGACATGTCAAGCAAGTAACATTATTTTACCAAAGGTCAGAAAGACATAAAAGAAAAAAAAAGAAGTGACACTGCACTGATCCTCTGCTGTTTCCACTCGGAAGCTTTCTGGGTCTTTGCCGATTCCTACTTCCTGCTCAATCAATCACTGGCTACAGCAGTGATCCACCTCAGCCTGTGACCGTGCTGTACCTATAATAAAAATGAGGCCTAAGGATTGTCTGTGAAGGTTCTCATTTATCCAGGTCATGGTATATCTGTAAAGAATATATCAAGGCAACTGGACGTACTGTAGATTTCTTGAAAACGTTTCACTCAGAATTGAGAAAGCTCGTTGGAAGAACGAGTGAAATGTTTTCAAGAAATCTACAGTACGTCCAGTTGCCTTGATTTAGTCTTTACAGATAGGCCTAAGGATTGTATGAAGGTTTCTTCCTGAACTTGAGAACCTCTATAAAGAAAAAAAATCTTTACAAAACAAACTGAGGCTATTCAGTTTGAAAAAAGACAGCTTTGAAGTGGCATCATTACCATACACAAATGTATTAACGGACAGTACTGAGAGCTGCCTAATGATCTTTTTCATACACAGCTATGTAAACATAGCAAAAAGGCATACACTGCATGAAGAGCAAGGTTGGACGATTTCTGGTCAGCAGGTCACATCGTCAGATTATACCACTCCCAAACGCCATAATAACATTTAAAGGGTTTCTGTCACCAGAATTAACCCTATTAAATTGGCTGACATTAGTCATCTGCTAATGTCAGCAGACCCTAACTAGCCTATTCTTATGCTTATGGATGCGCCCATTACTGCACAATTTTAACTTTGATGATATGCAAACTAGCCTCTAGGAGCAGGGGGGGGCATTGCTGCTGCTCCTAGAAGCTCTGTTCTCCCACCTCAAGTCACGCTCTGCCGTCCTTGATTGACAGGGCCAGGCTACGTTCGTCTCCTCCTGCCGGCCCTGTGTGCTGGGTAAACGGCACTGTGCAGGTGTGAGATTTAGAGATTTATCCAGCACACAGGGCCGCCAGGAGAAGACGAACGCTGGCCCTGTCAATCAAGGATGGCAGGGCTTGACTTGAGGTGGGAGAACGGAGCCTCTAGGAGCAGGAGCAACGCCCCCCCCTCCGACTCCTAGAGGCTAATTTGCATGTCATCAAAGTTAAAATTGTGCAGTAAGGGGCGCATCCATAAGCATACGAATAGGCTAGTTAGGGTCTACTGACATTAACACATCACTAATGTCAGCCAGTTTAATAGGGTTAATTCTGGTGACAGAAACCCTTTAAAGGGGTTTTCTCATCTAAGATATTTATGCCATATTGAGAATAGATACCGTAAATGTATGATAGGAGAAGGCTCCACTTCTTGGGCTCCCACCTATCAAGAAAATAAAATCTATAGAAGCTCTCCACAGTGCTGCACCTCCATACATCTCCTCCCTCATTTCCATCTACCACCCTACTCCATTCTGCCAGTGATCTAATAATAACATCCTCCATAATTCATACTTCTCACTCCGATCTTCAAGACTTTTCTCGAGCTGCACCCACTCTCTGGAATTCTCTGCCCTGGAACATCAGGTCTATTCTTTACTTCTCTACCTTCAAATGTGCCTTAAAAACACGTCTTTTCAGACAGGCTTATCTTGCTTCCTAAACTGTCTCTTCCCCCAGTAAACCACCCCCCCACCCCCAAACTCTTCAGACTTGAACTCGATCTTCTGACAGTCCTACACCCAAAGCGCTAGCACACACAAATCAGCCTACACCGCTCCTTTCAGTACAAAGATGGCTGGACCACTTCATACAACAATCAACTACCTTAAATGTCACCCCCACTTCCTCATAGCGAGCAGGGCCCTCACTCCTAGCGTTTCAGTTTTATATTAGCCGGTAACTTTGTGATGTCTTTAGTTTTGTACATGAACCCTCTGAATTATAAAGCGCAGCGGAATATGGTGGCGCTATATGAATAGAGATTATTATTATTATTAGTAAGTGGTCACACAAGGTAATGGCAATGTGTTCTCTACATCAGGACATGGTTGTCTTTTGACAGCTGCATCTTTCTGAACCATCAGGATACATACATGCATGTCTTGAAGGATGGGAGCTGCAAAGAACCCCTGGCCTGTTAGGAGGGTAACATGATGTCTGGTAATACTTTTGAAGTGGTAAAAAATTACTGTACTAAACTAGTACTGGACTATGGAAACGGTAACTTTAGACGTGTTAAATTCAGGAACTGGGAGTATTTCAAGAGGTTAATGGTAATGATATGTTACAGAGTGTTCAAGCATAACTGATTAGAATTGGTGCTTGGAAATATGTAATTAAGATGGTTTCCCTTGTAAGTGAAGTCCTGGATTGGACAGATACAGTATATTTTTTTAAGATTGCTTATTTAGGGTTTAGTGGAATTACTCCTGTGATGGAGGGCAAATTCCTGTTGTGGCTGTGCACTGTCAGCAGTACATCAGTCGTCGGTATAAATTATATGTATATTGTGCATAAATAATTTAAATTTCTTATTTGAATGTGGTCTCTGTTCAGAGAATAACCAAATATCTTGGTAAAGAAAAGTACATTAATAAAATATTTTTTTTTGCAATTATGTCATATTTTGACATCTATCTCAGTTTCACTGTCCTTTATTAGGTTCAGATGGCACAGCTTTGTGCTAGCTTTATCTTTGGTGCTTTTTTTTTATTAATTACCTTTATTTATTTTGTCATGAAGAAAAAAAACAATACAGCGTATGCAGCCAGCCAGTCGCAGGGGGAACACGTGAGGTGTACGGTGGACCGATGAGGGGTCAAATGGTATAACACACAGTTCATCAGTTTACTCACGGTTAGCCTCCCTGGGCTAGCAGCACAGTGTTGAGGTGGACAGCACGAAATCCTTCAGGGCACGCTCTGTGGTAGGAAGCATCAGCCAAGATGGTGGTTGAGGTGCCCTTGATGTTAGGGGTGCTTGTTGCGGCTGTGTCCTTTGATGTTTTTTGTCGTGACACCAATACCGTAAATGGTGGTACAACCATAGGTAGTAATAATGAGGTAGACAGTGGTAAGATGCAACTCACAATTTTTACTTTGGATGTCTTTCAGTTGCAGTAGTACAATTATGCAGTCTTTAGATGGTACAGAGATAATTCTGAAAATCCACTGTTTAAGGCTTGTCAGGTTTTTGGTGGGTTGGTTTTGGAGCAGTGGGTTAAGTGTACCTGGTTCCTTTAGATGCCTTGGATCCTATTCCTTGTCTTTCCCTACAAGCTGAATATTTTTAGACAGGAAAACTCAACTGTCTGAAGCTAATAAACCTCCACCATGCAAAGAAGTCTGTGGCCCTTAATAATGTCTCATATCACTGATGAATTCCTAGGAATGCTTGTTTCTTTTCCAGGGAGGCAAACTCTTCTCCTACTGGTCAGGGATGAAAGTCTACAGTCCAGCTACAGAAGGAAAACGCTGTTCTGCGCCTAAACATCTGAGTAAACACCTTCTAGTGAAGTTGGCTCCACTCACTGATCTGTGTTGCGAAGTCTTCACTCTATCTTTCCTCCCACTAACTTGATCTGACTACCTCAGATCTGCTCTCTTCTGAAATACATTTTCCTAGCTATCTTGCTCCTCATCTCCCCTGGTCTCAACTGACTAACTAGGCCTGACCTAGGTATATATATAAGACCTAAGCTCTATCCCCATCTAGTGGCGGGATGTATAAAAGTAAAAAGTGCTTTTAAGCAGTGCCCACACACACGTAGTGGGACGCTGCACGTACAATGAAGTGTACAACAGGAAACAAATCAAACAATACATCAACTAAAAGGGGGGTCCTGATAAACATACAGAGATATGTTCAGCACTAAAGTCTCATGGCATAAAAGACAGCAAAAGCGCTTTTCTTGAAGCAAAAATACATATAGCACCTACGAGCAGGGAAACAGAACAGCACCCCACAACGAGTCTACCTGCAAGTTATGAATTGTTAGCTACAGAACTAGGCTGGAGTCGGCCCACCGTTTCCATAAGCTCCTCTATCAAATACCACTTTGTCAAAGTGAATAGGTTTTAGCACCTCCACTATTTCTGCGTTGGTTAGAAATTTAACAATGAAGCAACGTGATTTACTTAAGAATCTAGGAGCCAGCTTCTCCTTGGGCCGCTCTGTTTCCCACCGCTCCAAGGTCATCTAACCCTTCACCTGGTCCAAGACCGCATCTGTAGATGGTACAGTAGATTGCAACCATTGATGCAACAAGCAATGCTTGGCTACCAAGCAAATGGAGTGGAAAAGAACTGACAATGTTTTTCCATCTTTCCATCCCTCCCTAATCCCTTCCAATAATGAAACAAATAAGTCATAGGGGTACAAAGGAATGATCATGCCCCAGATAGATTTGATCATTTGCTCAATTTTCTGAGACTGTGCACAAGTTCACAGCCTGTGGAACTAATCTGTCTACGATGTATGACACTTCGGACAACTGGTTAACCTCTCTGGTCTATTTAGAACAGCTGGCAAATTAAAAGCATAAATAGCACTGTGCATGATCCTGAATTATGTGTTGTTGAGAACCAACCTCCTCACCGTCATCCTTTCAAAATGGTATCCCCCACAACCATCTCCCAATGCGTTCCTAACCTGGTAATACAAGAAGGACACAAATTGAGGTCCTGACCCCTGCATGATTATTTTATCCAGTTTATTCTGAACCACCTGCTTAGAAACATAAACTAGGTCATTCAGAAACTTCTGCACCTGGCAATACTGAATACTCTCCATCTGGGTTCCAAAGTATGCAAAATATGCCGGATAGTAAGAATCCCTTTATCCCTCCACTCTTTAAATAGTTTTTTAGTCCTTCCCTGGTAAAATTCAGGATGACACCACAATGGGAGGTACTTAGAGACCTGTTGGGACACATAGAACACTCGCCGCAGGGTCCTATAGGCAGCCCACGTGTGGCGAAAAAGTATGAAAGATCTAAATTTGAAGGGGCAGAGCTCTCAGTCTAGTATAAAGGTCCCAGGGGAACAGAAACCCTCCTCCAAGCAGGGCCGTAACTACCTTAGCGGCAGACCATGCAGCTGCTATGGGACCCAGGGCAAGAGGGGGCCCAGTCTTAGTTGGGATTAACTTCTCTTCTACTGGAGGTGAAAACTTGGTCAGGACTCTACCCTCTAAAGGAACAACTTTTAGCAAATGAAGCAGTGGAAAAATGGCCCAAGTATCATTGAAAGGGGTTTAGGCAGAAACCTTTCTGTCCTGTGTGGGGGGCTGGTTTGATCCTTGCTATGGGGCCCTTCTCTATGTACGCCACTGCTCCAAGTCATAATCGGCGTGATGGCTAGATTTACGGATCCAGTCAATAATGTGCCTTAACGCTTAGGATACCAGAGGATTTTTTGTGGGGCAAGTAGTAATTTCTAATGCCACCATTTAATATGGCATATAGTATAGTGGGAAGCAGGAAAAAAATTCCAAGTGGGGTTTTGTTCCCACGGCATTCCGTTTATGGCAAAACTGACCTGAGCCTTTCATTCTCTAGGTCAGTATGATTACAATGATACCACACATGTATAAGATTTTTTATGTCTAAATAGTGTAAAAATAAATGTTAACTTTGAAAAAATATATATTTTTTTTACATCACCATATTCTGACACCCATTAACTTTTTTAAAGTTATATCTACTGAGCTGTGTTGGGGCTCATTTTTTGCGGGACAATCTGTAGTTCTTAGTGATACCATTTTAGAGATTGCATGACTTTTTGATCACATTTTATAAAAAAATTTAGGGTAAGGGCTCTTTCACACTTGCATTCTTTTCTTCCGGCATAGAGTTCCGTCGTCGGGGCTCTATGCCGGAAGAATCCTGATCAGTTTTATCCTAATGCATTCTGAATGGAGAGAAATCCGTTCAGGATGCATCAGGATGTCTTCAGTTCCGGACCGGAACATTTTTTGGCCGGAGAAAATACCGTAGCATGCTGCGCTTTTTGCTCCGGCCAAAAATCCTGAAGACTTGCCGCAAGGCCGGATCCGGAATTAATGCCCATTGAAAGGCATTGATCCGGATCCGGCCTTAAGCTAAACGTTTAGCTTTTTCTGAATGGTTACCATGGCTGCCGGGACGCTAAAGTCCTGGCAGCCATGATAAAGTTTAGTGGGGAGCAGCATACTTACCGTCCGTGCGGCTCCCGGGGCGCTCCAGAGTGACGTCAGGGCGCCCCAAGCGCATGGATCACGTGATCGCATGGCACGTCATCCATGCGCATGGGGCACTCTGACGTCATTCTGGAGCGCCCCGGGAGCCGCACGGACTGTAAGTATACCGCTCCCCACTACTACTATGGCAACCAGGACTTTAATAGCGTCCTGGCTGCCATAGTAACACTGAACGCATTTTGAAGACTGATCCGTCTTCAAATGCTTTCAGTTCACTTGCGTTTTTCCGGATCCGGCGTGTAATTCCGGCAAGTGGAGTACACACCGGATCCGGACAACGCAAGTGTGAAAGAGGCCTAAGAGAAGCAATGAAAAAATGCCAAATTGCCTTTTTTCAATTATGCCATTCACCATATTGGAAATATATTTTTATATTTAATAGTACGGGAGTTTTCAGTCGCGGTGATGCCCATGATCTTTATATTTTTTGTTATTTAAGTATTTATTTTTTTATTCTACGGAAAGGGGGGTGATTTAAACTTTTATATTTAATTTTTTATATACTTTTTAACAGTTTTGTTTTTACTTTTTAAATATTTTTGAAGCTTGTATTTGAGCCTATAAAATCCATTTTTTTTATTCTGAACAATCATGGATCTATCTAAAGGCTGTAATGACCGCAATCAACATTATTGCTGGTCGCGGTCATTAGCCACAGGTCTCTGCTGTTTGAAACAGCAGAGACCCGCTGACCATGACAGCTGCTGCACACGAGACCGGGTGCCATGTCTGCACTTCGCTCCAACGCAGTACATGTACGGAGCAGGGAGCGAAGGGGTTAATGGACAAGAAAAATTATACCTCCATTTTGGCTGGTGGCCATGAGTTTTCTGATACCTATTCTTGGGCACCTACCTACCATTCCATATAAAGTGGGTTATGGTGATATATAGTCTACAGATGTCCACATGTTTAATCAGGAGGGGCAAGGTCTGGAGTGGATACAATAGTCTGGAGAAACTCGTCATCGAAATGTATTCTCCCTAAGAGCGACAAAGGCAAGTTATGCCACTTCCACAGCTCCTCAACCACCTTAAAAAACAAGGGCGTATAATTAAACCTATACAAATGGAGACAGGGGACAACCCAGCTTTGATTCCCTGTGAAGATCAAAAGCGGCAGATAAAAAGACCGAGTGCTAATTCTCGCCTGCGGGTTCTTGTACAGCTCTTGAATATAGATTCTAAAGGGTCCAAATAACCCTGTTTTGTCAAGCTCCCATCCTAGCCCTCACAGTGAACATTATGAAATGCTCTTTCTGCATCTATGGTGACAGGGCGGGAGGCATTTCATATTTTCCCCATGTACCCACAGAATCCTGAACCAGTAGGACCTTCTGTATGTTGGTTTCTGCACACCTGCAAATGGCTAATTAAGATGGTAAAATCCTAGCTAATCTATTAGCCATAAGTTTTGAGAAATCATCAGATCCTGATTGATAAGGGAGATTGGGCGGTATAAGGCTGGATCCTCCAAGGGCCTACCCTCCTTCGGAAGCAATTTAATATAAGCCATGTTCATCTGGCAGGTCAGATCCATGCATTAAACAAACGTGTCAAAACTGGGGAGATCTGCAGATGTAAAGCCTTATAGAAGTCACCAGAATATCCATTACAACCCAGGATTTACTGTCAGGCAATTGGACAATATGATGGGTTCATTGAGGGAGATCAATTGTTCCTTATCTAAAGTGGGTAGATTGAGCCCAGCTCTTCCAGAAAGTCTGCACCCTTCACCCCCCACCCTTTCCAGCACTTGATATAAATTGGTGTAATAATCACAGAAGGTAGCGGTATACTATTTGTGATCAGATACAAGAACGGCATTTACCAAGTACACCTCTGAGTGACCCTGGTCCCTCAGGGTGGCATGTGGAGGGGGAGGGAACTGGATATTTCTTTAGAGATACATCAAGAGGAATCCCCCTTGTTGGGCACCTGACCACCACCATTCTTCAGAAAGGGGCTTTGTTCAAAAAAGGCTTCTGCCTGCCATGGTGACTGAAAGACCTTAGTCGAGCCATCTGCACAACACACACGTAGTATAGCCAGATAGGTAATCTGGAACTTTATATTGCGTCAATACAAAGAGGTACAAAGACCACTGAAAGCCCTTTCTAGTCACTGTGGCTGAATAGTCATTGAAAAGCATGATCTTGTGGCCCTGCAGCAACAGTGGTTCTTTCCTGGAGCGATATGCACGTATAATGTCCTCTTTATCCTGACAAATCCAGGTACTTCATAGTGACCTGTCTGGGTCTAGGTGGCCTCTCCCCCTTAGCAAGAGCTCCAGCATCCCCTCCTAAGTAGGGGCCCGGACCATGTGCCTGTTTGACCTTATGCATCTCGCTAAGTCCCAGGGCTCTCGGTAGATCAGATTCGCAAATGTATGGTCTGCACTGTAGCCGATAATGTATCTTTGAGATCTGGGGCCAGATGCTTGGCCACTTCCACTACCATTTGTTTAAAATCTATGACTGCTCTAAGGCCTCTTGCACACGACCATATTTTATTTCTGTGTCCGTTCCATTTTTTTTTTGCGGACCTTATGCAGAACCATTCACTTCAACGGAAGTTACTCCGAGTGCATTCCGTTTCCGTATGTCCGTATTTCCGTTCCGCAAAAAAATAGAACATGTCCTAATATTGTCTGCATTACGGACAAGGATAGGACTGTTCTATTAGGGCCAGCTGTTTTGTTCTGCAAAATACGGAATGAACACGGATGTTATCCGTATTTTTTGCGGATCAGTTTTTTTGTGGACCGCATAAAATACATACAGTGGTGTGCAAGAGGCCTAAAAGAGATCTTTCTGAGAGAGGGCATGTTAGGGGCCAGGGCGCAGAGTATCTGCTGCACAGGTTTCAGGTGCGGTCGTCATCTTAGATAGCATGTTGGATGATGCGGGTGGTTGAGCGTCACAGTCTCTCTCTTTTCCGTTATTTTCCATTTTAATCACATTTGAATGGATTGCTAAAACGGAAATTGAAACGCTGATGTGAACTCCCCCTAAGCTAGGTCCGGTTGAGTCCACAGGTGGTAGTTGGTTTTCGGCTGTAGGGATGAGGAGTTCTGCTGCGTGTGTCACTCTATACCAGCGCCGGAATCGGAAGTCATCTTTGGTGTATTATTCACCAGGTTTATACCATTGACCATCATGGAATCATAAAATGCTTAGTAGATGGCTACACTCACAGAATACTCAGAATACTCATAGCCCACCCCGAAAGAAGCCTATATCTGGTTTTCCTATCTAAAAAATATTCTAAACATATTTGTGTATTATCCAGATTTATACTTGTATATGTATCCTCTTTTCATCTCAGATTTTATGTAAGAAATGTTCTATCACATACCATATGTACGTAGCTATAGAATAGCTCTAAGGGTCCATTCACACATCCGCATGAATGGGTCCGCATGCATTCATTTCAATGGGGCCGCAAAAGATGCCGTGTGCTGTCCGCATCTGCACTTCTGTTCCGCGGCCCCGCAAAAAAAGATAGATCATGTCCAATTGTTGTCCACAGCCACGGACAAGAATAGGCATTTCTATCATAGTGCGGAACGCACATGGCTGGTTTCCGTGTTTTGCGGATCTGCAATTTGCGGACCGCAAAACGCTTGCGACGTGTGAATGGACCCTAAGGAGATGGCATCCTGCAGAGCATTATATCTCGGCATATGAAATCCATGCAGCTCTCTAGTATGGAGTCATACAGTCACACCATACAGCTTTCATGTCCTGAGACCTCTGGCTGTGTTCACACTATTCAGTTGCATGTCGATTGTATATCTATTTTCTTAATTATGGGGAGACTTTGCTACCATGCCAAAATATGAACACAGCCTAAGGCCTCATGCACACGACAGTGTTTTTTTCACTGTCAGTGATTTGGCTTCAGTGGTCCGTGTCCGATTTTGCTTCAGTTGTGTTTCCTTGTGTCTTCCTTTTTTTTTGTCTGACGGGGGAAAAAAGGAAGGTTAATGAAAAGTGTAATTTTATTGTTGAAAAAAACGGACATGGACGAGGATACGGATGACATACCAGTTGTGCATCCGTTTTTTTTGACAGACCCATTGACTTGAATCGGTCCGTCCTCCGTTTTCCACTGACAAGAATAGGACAGGTTATATTTTTTTGACGGACTGGAATCACGGGTCACGGACGCGGAGAAAAAACAGAGGACTATCAGTTGTTTTTTTTCACAGCTCCATAGAAATGAATGGGACCTCCGCTAAACTGTGAAAAATGACGGATAGGACGCGGATGCACACAACGGTGGTGTGCATGAGGCCTTATAGATGTGCTGTATTGGATATTATAAACTACAGCAAAAGTTATTGCTTCAACAACTGCCTTTCATTTTTGCGTCTTTCTCAAAACCCTATGGTAATAGGTAAAGATAATAAGACCATTTTGCTACGGTTAAATTAACAAATGCCGCTGTGAATAAGCTCAAGCTTAAAAAGGCACCTTCAAAAATCCAGTTGCTAAGCTGCTAAATACTAAGCTTAGTAACACGCAAGAGAGATTTCCCTGTCTCTGTGCAAAGCATATATGATAAAAGTGAAATGTCAGTGATCGAACTGCCATGACAAATGGCCCCTTTAGGCTAAATGCACACGATCAGAATTGTGTGTGGATTTTCCACATAGATTTGTGTGCGGAAAATCCGCACCGTAGGTCATGTACATTGTATTCTATAAGAATTAGAAATTCTCAATGCACACGATGCAGATTTTTTCCGCGCAGATTTTGACCTGCAGAGCGGATTTTAAAATCCACAGCATGTCAATTTATTTTATTTTTCTTGACCGGATTTTCTTCATTCACTTAGTAAAATCCGCATGCGGAAAATCGACACCGAATCCACACCAATTGATGCAGATTGACCGTACAGATTTGCCTGCGAACACCCGCGGATTTCAGTGTGGATTCTCCGCATATGAATCCTGAACGTGTGCATGTACCCTTAGGCCCCTTTCACACGGGCGAGTTTTCCGTGCGGGTGCGATGCGTGCGGTGAACGTATTGCACCCGCACTGAATCCTGACCCATTCATTTCTATGGGGCTGTGCACATGAGCGGTGATTTTCACGCATCACTTGTGCGTTGAGTGAAAATCACAGCATGCTCTATATTGTCCGATTTTCACGCGACGCAGGCCCCATAGAAGTGAATGGGAAGCGTGAAAATCGCATAGCATCCGCAAGCAAGTACGGATGCGGTGCGATTTTCACGCACGGTTGCTAGGAGACGATCGGGCTGGAGACCCGAGCATTATTATTTTCCCTTATAACATGGTTATAAGGGAAAATAATAGCATTCTGAATACAGAATGCATAGTAAAACAGCGCTAGAGGGGTTAAAAAAAAAATATAAACATTTAAGGGCCGTTTCACACGAGCGGATGCCATGCGTGGCATCCGCTCCGTGAAAGAGTGCCAAGACCCGCTGCAGACTACAGAGGCACGGAGTATTAACATGACTGTTAATGCTCCGTGCCTCTCTGTGATCTCTTTACTACGAAATCACAGTTGTCACTGTGATTTCGTAGTAAAGAGATCACAGAGAGGCACGGAGCATTAACAGTCATGTTACCGCTCCGTGCCTCTGCAGTCTGCAGCGGGTCTTGGCACTCTTTCACGGAGCGGATGCCACGCACGGCATCCGCTCGTGTGAAACGGCCCTAACTCACCTTAGTCCACTTGATCGCGAAGCCGGCATCTCCTTGTGTCTCCTCTGCGCTGAACAGGACCCGGGGACTGGGGTGAGCATTAAATAAAGGTTAAGGACCTTTGATGACGTCACTCCGGTCATCACATGGTCTTTTACCATGGTGAATCACCATGGTAAAAGATCATGTGACGTACCATGTGATGACTGGAGTGATGTCATCAAAGGTCCTTAACCTCTATTTAATGCTCACCCCAGTTCCCAGGTCCTGTTCAGCGCAGAGGAGACACAAGGAGATGCCAGCTTCGCGATCAAGTGGACTAAGGTGAGTTAAATTATATTTTTTTTTTTAACCCCTCTAGCGCTGTTTTACTATGCATTCTGTATTCAGAAAATAATACAATCTTCAGAACATTAATCCCAAGCCCGAACTTCTGTGAAAGAAGTTTGGGTTTGGGTACCAAACATGCGCGATTTTTCTCACGCGAGTGCAACGCATGACAATGTTTTGCACTTGCGCAGAAAAATCGCGCATTTTCCCGCAACGCACCCGCCTCTTATCCGGGCCAAAAATATGACGCCCGTGTGAAAGAGGCCTTATACTGCTCAACTGAGCAGACGATTGTCAGGATGGAAGCGGTCCTTCAAGATAATCATCTGCTCGTCAGTGAAGGAGACCGCTGCTATTACATGCAGCGATCTCCTCCACAGTATGGGGATGAGCGATGCTAATGCCATCGCTCATCCCCATACAGAATCACTCTTTGCCAGAATTAGGCCTCTTTCACACGGGTGTCATGTTTTTGGCCCGGATAAGATGCGGGTGCGTTGCGGCAAAATGCGCGATTTTTCCACGTGAGTGCAAAACATTGTAATGCGTTTTGCACACGTGTGAGAAAAATCGCCATGTTTGGTACCCAAACCCGAACTTCTTCACAGAAGTTCAGGTTTGGGATCGGGGTTGTGTAGATTGTATTATTTTCCCTTATTACATGGTTATAAGGGAAAATAATAGCATTTTGAATACAGAATGCATAGTACATAGTAAATAATAAATAATTTAACTCACCTTAATCCACTTGCTCGTGCAGCCCGGCTTCTCTTCTGTCTTCTTCTTTGAGGGATAGGACCTTTGATGACGTCACTGCGCTCATCACATGGTCCATGATCTTTTTTTTTACCATGGTGATGGATCATGTGACGGACCATGTGATGAGCATAGTGATGTCACCACAGGTCCTTTTCCTGTGCACAGCAAAGAAGAAGAAAGAAGAGATGCCGGCTTCGCGAACAAGTGGATTAAGGTGAGTTAAATTATTTTTTTATTTTTTTTAACCCCTCCAGCCCTATTGTACTAAGCATTCTGTATTAAGAATGCTATTATTTTCCCTTATAACCATGTTATAAGGGAAAATAATAATGATCGGGTCTCCATCCCGATCGTCACCTAGCAACCGTGCGTGAAAATCGCACCGCATCTGCACTTGCATGCGGATTCTTGCGATTTTCACGCAGCCCCCCATTCACTTCTATGGGGCCAGCGTTGCGCGGAAAATGCACAAAGAGTAGCATGCTGCGATTTTCACGCAACGCACAAGTGATGCGTGAAAATCACCGCTCATCTGCACAGCCCCATAGAAATGAATGGGTCCGGATTCAGTGTGGGTGCAATGCGTTCACCTCACGCATTGCACCCGCGCGGAAATCTCGCCCGGGCCTTAGAGTACTGTTTAGACAGCACAATCTGCTGCCGGCAAGCGATGACCTAGGTGACTGCAATCCTATAACCTGCTCGTTCATCAGGTAATTGGCGGCCGGTCGCTAATGTAAGAATGCTTGTTGTCAATAATATACCCAAACATTGGTCAGTCTCAAGTGATGTCTCATATGAGACCAATTTTTCATGTTTGGATTAAGTAAAACATGCTGAGACTTGTAGTTCTACAGCATCTTGGAGTGAGTGGTACTAGGGTGGGTGTTGTACTAGGATTACCTTTGTGAAATATTCTGTGATTTCAGTGCACTCAGTACACAGCCAATGACCCGCTGTTCTAGTGCTATCTAAGACCAGCAGCCGTCCCTCTGAATCCGACAATAAATAAGCGCACTCGGCTTGGCCTAGTGGGGAGGAATCCATTCCCAGACAACTCTGGCAATAGAACAAAAGAATGTGGCAGTTGAAATCAAACTGTCCAGTCCTTATCTGCAGCATCATCAGCCTTTAAGCGAGGGTTAGGAGACCACCCCTCATATTAGATGGTTGGCAGATCCTCTTAGTAAGTTGCCGAGCTTAAATCGCTTGTCCTGACATTAAAGGGAACCTGTCACCTGGATTTTGTGTATAGAGCTGAGGACATGGGCTGCTAGACTCTCTAGACACGGCAACAGTGAAGGAGCCCAGCACCGCCCCGCATCCTCCGAATCTCCTCCTTGCTCCCCGACTTCACAAAGCTAGCGCGCCATAATCTTGCGATGCACGAGCTAGCGCATGCGCTGTGTCGGCATAGTGTTCCTTCCCTGTGCTGGCATCAGCCTCAGGGAATGAACTATGCATGCGCTAGCTGGCGCATATCGCGAGATTACGGCGCTCTAGCTTTGAGACGTCATGGAGCAAGGAGGAGATTCGGAGGATGCGGGGGCGGTGCTGGGCTCCTTCACAGTGGGCGTGGCTGGGCTCAGAGTCAGAGAACGCTGGACTCATCTCTCAAGCATGGAGGAGACAGGACTCGTCTAAGGTTCATTTACATAGCTATAAAATCGTTTTTTGTACACGATAAAAGCACACGGAGCTATGGGGACTGGGTATTGCGGATGTGCTAGCGGTCATCTAGCAGCCCATGTCCTCCGCTCTATACACAAAATCCAGGTGACAGGTTCCCTTTAAATGCTATTTTAATATAATTCAGCATGAAAAAAATAATTGCTTTTGTAATTTACTTTATTTTTTTTAAAATGCTACAGTTGCAAGATGCTCTCTTCATAAGGGCGCCCCCTGTTGTTCATTCTGTATAGTAGTGTGTACATTCTCCTACTGAGCTGAATAAGTGTCACACATGCTCAGTTCTATCCTCTAACTTCTAGCAGTCAGTGATTGATCAGTGATTTTCATCAGTGATTGTGAGCCAAATCTCTGTGGAGGCTCCACTTGTGGTTGTGGCTCAAAATAACTGACCAAACAATGTCATGTGAACAAGCCCCTAGGCTGCGGGCACACAGTGCACTTCTGACATGCAGTTTCCAGTTCAGCAGCCTCGTTAACCCTGGTGTTCTGCACAGTGGAAATGATTTCATTCACTTCAGCTAGCTACAATACAAAACTGCATCTGAATGGATGTCAGAACTGCACTGTAACTGCATATTGATTTATGATGCTATGTAACCCTTAGGCCTCTTTTACACAGGCGTCCTGGATTTGTTCTGGATGCGTCCTGGGTGCATTGTGGGAAACCCGTGCGAGTGCGTACACAATTTCAGTCAGTTTTTACTGCGTTTGCATTGTTCAGTTTTTATTGAGAGGGTGCAATGCGTTTTGCATGCACGCGATAAAAAACTGAATGTGGTATCCAGACCAAAACCCGGACTTCTTCACTGAAGTTCGGGTTGGGGTTAGGTGTTCTGTAGATTTTATTATTTTCCCTTAGAACATCAGAAAAATCGTCATGTAGCTGGCTGACATTAGCGATGTGCTAATGTCAGCAGAACATAACTGTATGACTTATATCTCCCTGCCTGCCGCCGTTCGCGCTAAATAATGACTTTTATCATATGCAAATGAGACTCTAGGTGCTAGTGGGGCGTTGCTGCAGCACCTAGAGGCTCCGTCCTCTCACCGTTTGGCACGCCCTTGTAAAGGTGATTGACATCCTCGGTCTCCTCCGTGCCCGGCAAATCCCGTGCGCCTAATACTAAAATGGACGCCGCAGGCGCAGTGACTGAAGGATGCTCGCCTGCTGCTGTCCTTCATTCACGGCTACGGGGTGTACACGTTAGTGTGCAGGAGGCCTTAGAGGTCTTGACTGTATTGGATAAAGCCTCATTCACACATTAGTGTTTCACGGACGTGTGTTGTACATATTCTCCACGGACAGCACATGTCCTCATTCATTTTAATGTGTATATTCAGAGGTCAGTGTTTTAGCACGGTCCGTGAATTTGTGTTTTTAGCACGAATGCATGCTCTATTTTATGCCACCCATATATCACGGATCATAAGGAAGAGATTCTTTGAAAATTATTTTTCAGCTGTTCAGTGTCAGTGAAACACGGACAGCTTCACGGATGCATCACTGACCACCTGCTCATAGATTTGAGCACGGAGACGGACGTGTGAGGCTTTACAAGGGGCTGTAGGAGAAGGGACACACCCCTGATAAAAGAAACACACTCTGAGCTGCAGCAAAAGGGGCACGCCCCCTGAGCTGCTAGTAAGGCTACATGCACACGACGTGCAGTTTTTTGCGGTCCGCAAACCGTGGATCCGCAAAAAACGAAAGCCGCCCGTGTGCCTTCCGCAATTTGCGTAACGGAACCGGCGGCCCATTGTAGAAATGTCTATTCTTGTCCGCAAAACGGACAAGAATAGGACATGCTATATTTTTTTTGCGGGCCACGGAACGGTGCAAAGGATGCGGACAGCACACGGAGTACTGTCCGCATCTTTTGCGGCGCCATTGAAGTGAATGGGTCCGCATCCGAGCCGCAGCTCGGATGCAGCCCCGAACTAAGGTCGTGTGCATGAGGCCTAAGAAGAATACAGTATCTAGCAGAGCAATTGAAGCAAAGAATGGATAAATCTCCGGTTCCATGTGAGGAACACGGCTGGTTCTAGCTCTGTAAGACCTCTTTCACACGACCGTTTTTTTTTTCCATTTTGCGGGCTGTTTTTTGCGTTCCGTATAAAGTCCGTATACGGAACCATTCCTTTTGAATGGTTCCGCCAAAAAAACGGAATGTACTGCGTATGCATTCCGTTTCCGTTTTTCCGTTCCGTTAAAAGATAGAACATGTCCTATTATTGCCCGCAAATCACGTTCCTTGGCTCCATTCAAGTCAATGGGTCCGCAAAAAAAAGGAACACATATGGAAATGCATCCGTATGTCTTCCGTATCCGTTCCGTTTTTTGCGGAGCCATCTATTGAAAATGTTATGCCCAGCCCAATTTTTTCTATGTAATTACTGTATACTGTATATGCCATACGGAAAAACGGAACGGAAACACAACAGAAACAAAAAACGGAACAACGGATCCGTTTAAAACGGACGGCAAAACACTGAAAAATCCATACGGTCATGTGAAAGAGGCCTTATGAAGAGATTGTCATGGACTATATGATGTCTGATTTGAATTTTTTGCACTAATCTTGATAGCCCTTTAAAGGGGTTCTTTTGTTTTATTATGACATTTTATGTGGCCAGAATACCCCAAACACTGCATATTTTTTGCTCCATATACCTGTCTTTCATGTCAGCACGTCCCCTTTTTTCAGCTTCCCTGCATCCTAGTAGAATGCTTAGGGTACTTTCACATTAGCGTTTTTCTTTTCTTATCAGTTTTATCCCAATGCATTCTAAATGGAGAGCAAATCCATTCAGGATGCATCAGGATGTCTTCAGTTCAGTCCCTCTTACGTTTTTTACCCGGCCAAAAATCCTGAACACTTGGCGGAATGCCGTATCCGGCATGAATTTCCATTGAAATGCATTAATGCCGGATCCGGCCCCAAGTGTTCTGGCAAAACGGATCTGGTTTTGCGGTCTGCGCATACCTTTAAAAATGAGAAACAAATAAATGCTGGATCCGTTTTTACAGATGACCACCAGAAAGACGGATCCGGTATTGCAATGCATTTGTGAGACGGATCCGCCTCACAAATGCATCCGTTTGCGTCTGGATTGCCGGATCCGGCGACGGAACTACCTGCTGGAGTCCTCTGCCACAAGTGTTAAAGTACTCTTACATTTATTTTATTTATTTATTATACTTGCTTATATAACGCTGACATATTCCGCAGCTCTTTACAGACATTAGTATCACGCTGTCCCCAATGGGGCTCACAATCTAAGTTCCCTATCAGTATGTCTTTGGAGTGTGGGAGGAAAATGGAGCACCCAGAGAAAACCCACGCAAAAACATAAAATATACAAACTCCATGCAGATGGTGTCCTTGGTTGGATTCGAACCTACAATCGTGGCCAAACGTTTTGAGAATTACATAAATATTGGAAATTGGAAAAGTTGCTGCTTAAGTTTTTATAATAGAAATTTGCATATACTCCAGAATGTTATGAAGATTGATCAGATGAATTGCATAGTCCTTCTTTGCCATGAAAATTAACTTAATCCCAAAAAAACCTTTCCACTGCATTTCATTGCTGTCATTAAAGGACTTGCTGAGATCATTTCCGTAATCGTCTTGTTAACTCAGGTGAGAATGTTGACGAGCACAAGGCTGGAGATCATTATGTCAGGCTGATTGGGTTAAAATGGCAGACTTGACCTGTTAAAAGGAGGGTGATGCTTGAAATCATTGTGCTTCCATTGTTAACCATGGTGACCTGCAAAGAAACACGTGCAGCCATCATTGCATTGCATAAAAATGGCTTCACAGGCAAGGATATTGTGGCTACTAAGATTGCACCTCAATCAACAATTTATAGGATCATCAAGAACTTCAAGGAAAGAGGTTCAATTCTTGTTAAGAAGGCTTCAGGGCATCCAAGAAAGTCCAGCAAGCGCCAGGATCGTATCCTAAAGAGGATTCAGCTGCGGGATCGGAGTGCCACCAGTGCAGAGCTTGCTCATGAATGGCAGCAGGCAGGTGTGAGCGCATCTGCACGCACAGTGAGGCGAAGACTTTTGGAAGATAGCCTGGTGTCAAGAAGGGCAGCAAAGAAGCCACTTCTCTTCCAAAAAAACCTCAGGGACAGATTGATCTTCTGGGGCAAAGTCATATTCTCCGATGAAGCCTCTTTTGTTTGGGGCATCAGGAAAAAGGCTTGTCCGGAGAAGAAAAGGTGAGCGCTACCATCAGTCCTGTGTCATGCCAACAGTAAAGCATCCTGAGACCATTCATGTGTGGGGTTGCTTCTCATCCAAGGGAGGGGGCTCACTCACAATTTTGCCCAAAAACACAGCCATGAATAAAGAATGGTACCAAAACACCCTCCAACAGCAACTTCTTCCAACAATCCAACAACAGTTTGGTGAAGAACAATGCATTTTCCAGCACGATGGAGCACCGTGCCATAAGGCAAAAGTGATAACTAAGTGGCTTGGGGACCAAAACTTTGACATTTGGGGTCCGTGGCCTGGAAACTCCCCAGATCTTAATCCCATTGAGAACTTGTGGTCAATCCTCAAGAGGCGGGTGGACAAACAAAAACCCACTAATTCTGACAAACTCCAAAAAGTGATTATGAAAGAATGGGTTGCTATCAGTCAGGAATTGGCCCAGAAGTTGATTGAGCGCATGCCCAGTCGAATTGCAGAGGTCCTGAAAAAGAAGGGCCAACACTGCAAATACTGACTCTTTGCATAAATGTCATGTAATTGTTGATAAAAGCCTTTGAAACGTGTGTCATTCTCAAACCTTTTGGCTACGACTGTACATTCAGAACTTTCTTGTTACATCTGCTTCTGTCTGGGTTTTCCAACCAAACCCAGTGGCCAGATTTACTAGTCCTATAAATGGAGTAAACATAGACAGGCTGTCTAGACCTGCACCAGATATATGACAGGGGCTCAGGCTGGGTGGAAAATATAGGGCACAAATATACACTTATAGAAATGTCTAGCAACTTTAGACCACAATTGTTGAGCAATTTTGGTGCAAAAACCTAGGTTACACCCCTTTCCAGTGAAACCCCGTACCCCTTCAAATAAGCCACTTCCCTTATTCGAAACCCTAGTTGCAGAAAATTGGGCTAATTTGCTCCAGTTTTTAGATACATTGTGGGACACAGACACATTAAGGCCTCTTGCAATTTGCGGTCCCCAATGCAAGGGCCTCATCCGTTCGGCAGCCACGACGGATCCAGACCCACTCAACTTGAATGGGTCCGTGATCTGTCCGCACCGTAAAAAAAACAAGTTCTATTTTTTTGCGGTGCGGAGGCACGAACAGATACACCACGGAAGCACTCTGTACTGCTTCCGTGGGGTTCTGTGCCTCCATTTCGCACCGCAGCTCTGGATTACAGACCCATTCAAGTGAATTGGTCCACATCTGTGAAAAGGGGAGCACACGGCCGGTGCCTGCTTTCTCCAGGCCCGATGTTTGTGTGCCGCAATACGGGCCACGTCCGGCAACGGCCGTGTGCATGAGGCCTAAGAGAGAGTTTATAACAACGTTTAATTTTTTGTTCTTCTGATCTGTCAGAAGAACTGAAAAAAAAAGGATCATGTTAAAAAAAACAACGGATCCTATGCATCAGTTATGCACAATTGGCATCCGTTTGAGCCATTTCCGTCTGAAATCAGTTTTTTAGACAGAAAAAAGTCCTGCATGCAGTAAAAAAACTACTGAAAGTACTACTTTCACCTCTTGCTTAGAACTCCTAGTGAACTGACTTTGGCATGTCTCTAGATTAAACCCTTGTCTACTGATTTGGCTTGAACTGTCTCTCCTGGGGAACTGAATTTGGCTTGTCTGTGGATTAATCTATTGTTTACTGATTTGGCTCTTACTGACTTTATACCTACTACTTCTTTGCACCCTGTGACCCCCAAATATTGGCAGCTTGCAATGAGGTACTAAGGGGATGTTCTTATGGTGCGGGAGCACATAGGGGGCATCCTTGCTGTGAGTGTGTGTGTGTGTGTGTGTGGGGTCACTGAGGATGCATCATCACTGTGTGAGGATACTATAACTGTTTGTGACATAAGAGCCACTATGAGGGCACAAAGGGGCACAATTACAGGGTGTTACGGCAGGGAGTGGGGAAAAAACCCCACCGTGCGGTGTCAAAGGGTAAAAGGGAATCAGCCTGGCCAAAAGGAGTAATAAGGGAGCAGGTCACCTCCTACAGCGTCCCTAATCCTCTCCCTGACTCCTCACCATATGAGCGGACCCCGATGGTAGGACGACTCATACTCAGGATTCCTAAAGACCCTGGTAATCCCTCACCAAGGAGCAGGGAAGAGACGACCTGGAGGAACAGGAGTCTCTATCTGAGGCCAGGCTGCAAGGAGAGGGGAACACATACAGCAAAAGGAGATGGCAGGTAAGCGAAACCAATAACACACTTACCTGCCACAGACACACTGACTGGAACCCGTGCACTAGTGCTGCTGTCCACACCAACATTAAAGGACACAGCACACACCACAAACCACACAGGAACCCAGGACACCCATAGCTGCAATAAACATGAGACAGGGGAATGTCTAGTAAACAAGCTGGACACCAAACACCACCAGACATGTAACACCAAACTAGACATACAAACACCCTGAACATAACCCACTCCATACACATAGGAACAGGAAGGGAAGGAGACACCAGGATGACATTGATGACCACAAGGGTGGCCCTCACTGGACAGATGGAACACCCTGGACTGGGCAGAGCTCCAGCACCAACAACAGCGGAAGTACAACTGACTCCAGCCAGGGAGCCACAGGAGATAAGCCAAGTGACCACACCCAGGAAGGGAGTTAACCCTTACAGCACCAGACAGAGGGAGGCTACCACTTAAAGGGGAAGTGCACACACAAGCATACCAAACACGTAACCACCGGCAACAGCATGCGTGGCAACCATGTCACGGCAATCACCCAGAAGGCCGAGACACTGCCACCGCATGCTCTCACAGCAACACGTTGCCGCGGGCAACTGCAAGTGTGGCAACAGTGTCACAGCGTACACCATAGGCCGTGACACAGGGTGACTGGGTGGGATTTAGTGTGTATGGACTGGGATTAGGTTATAGGTGTGGTTTAACAATAAAATGACATTCTTTCTAAATTGGGTGGTATGAGATAGGGTAACATAACCAAGCATACAGAATAGATAGTGTAACAAAATTCTGCTCATTGCATAGATTGGGTAGCAGAACCAAGGTTACAACAAAGATATAGTAATAAAGTTAAGATTACAGCCTAGATATGGTAGTAGAACTAAATATGAGCATGGCAGCTCCCGCGCCCGTAACGGCTGATGCCGTAGAAGTTGTAATTCCCCGTGATGGCTCAGAGCCTCAAGCAGGCTCCAATAGCCATCGCTGGTATATACCAATACAGGCCAGCAGGTGGCAGCACTGTATTGGTATATAGTAAATTGTGTGTTCTGTGATTGATAAATACCCATCAAAGAACACAATTGCCAATCTAATGATTGTCAGTTATAGTCACCTATTCTCATTCTAGTTTTTATCTCATTAATGGTACATCCTACATATTGAAGCAGACATACAGTACAGACCAAAAGTTTGGACACACCTTCTCATTCAAAGAGTTTTCTTTATTTTCATGACTATGAAAATTGTAGATTCACACTGAAGGCATCAAAACTATGAATTAACACATGTGGAATTATATACATAACAAAAAAGGGTGAAACAACTGAAAATATGTCATATTCTAGGTTCTTCAAAGTAGCCACCTTTTGCTTTGATTACTGCTTTGCACACTCTTGGCATTCTCTTGATAAGCTTCAAGAGGTAGTCACCTGAAATGGTCTTCCAACAGTCTTGAAGGAGTTCCCAGAGATGCTTAGCACTTGTTGGCCCTTTTGCCTTCACTCTGCGGTCCAGCTCACCCCAAACCATCTCGATTGGGTTCAGGTCCGGTGACTGTGGAGGCCAGGTCATCTGGCGCAGCACCCCGTCACTCTCCTTCATGGTCAAATAGCCCTTACACAGCCTGGAGGTGTGTTTGGGGTCATTGTCCTGTTGAAAAATAAATGATGGTCCAACTAAACGCAAACTGGATGGAATAGCATGCCGCTGCAAGATGCAGTGGTAGCCATGCTGGTTCAGTATGCCTTCAATTTTGAATAAATCCCCAACAGTGTCACCAGCAAAGCACCCCCACACCATCACACCTCCTCCTCCATGTTTCACGGTGGGAACCAGGCATGTAGAGTCCATCCGTTCACCTTTTCTGCGTCGCACAAAGACACGGTGGTTGGAACCAAAGATCTCAAATTTGGACTCATCAGACCAAAGCACAGATTTCCACTGGTCTTATGTCCATTCCTTGTGTTCTTTAGCCCAAACAAGTCTCTTCTGCTTGTTGCCTGTCCTTAGCAGTGGTTTCCTAGCATATATTCTACCATGAAGACCTGATTCACACAGTCTCCTCTTAACAGTTGTTCTAGAGATGTGTCTGCTGCTAGAACTCTGTGTGGCATTGACCTGGTCTCTAATCTGAGCTGCTGTTAACCTGCGATTTCTGAGGCTGGTGACTCGGATGAACTTATCCTCCGCAGCAGAGGTGACTCTTGGTCTTCCTTTCCTGGGGCGGTCCGCATGTGAGCCAGTTTCTTTGTAGCGCTTGATGGTTTTTGTGACTGCACTTGGGGACACTTTCAATGTTTTCCCAATTTTTCGGACTGACTGACCTTCATTTCTTAAAGTAATGATGGCCACTCGTTTTTCTTTACTTAGCTGCTTTTTTCTTGCCATAATACAAATTCGAACAGTCTATTCAGTAGGACTATCAGCTGTGTATCCACCTGACTTCTCTACAACGCAACTGATGGTTCCAACCCCATTTATAAGGCAAGAAATCCCACTTATTAAACCTGACAGGGCACACCTGTGAAGTGAAAACCATTTCAGGTGACTACCTCTTGAAGCTCATCAAGAAAATGCCAAGAGTGTGCATTACTGTATTACAATTCAGGTATGTTTTTACCTCAAATTTTTTACCATTTGCTGTAGACTCAAAAAATTTGGTGGTTTACAGCAAATACATCTGCCATGTCCACCCTTGCGGGTAAGCCAAGTTGGTTTTGTTTTAGGAGTTTCTATAAATAAACTGGGACTGATCATAGTTCCTAAGGTTGGAGCTCGGCGTGCCACACACTTAATGCAGCTTGTTGTGAACGCGGCCCAATCCTTATCATAGCTAAGTACAGGAAGGTGTTTTTTCACTGTTTGACAGATTTCTCTGAACTCTTCACTGTATCTGGTAGTAAATAAAATGTCTCTGTCACCGGTTAGATCAGCATCGTCTCCCTTTTTCTTATAGATTTTTTTTGTGTGGAAAAGTTGTGTTTTTCTATCCAGTGACAGTGCCATATCCTTTGCAACCTAACAACAAATGTGGAGGATTTCAGTATCAGCGCAGTTACACCTGGCACGTATCATTTCCCCTTTGGGAATGTTACGAATCACATAAGGAGGATGGCATGAAGTTGCCAGTACATACCTTTGATGCCACTATATCACCCCTCAGACATAAGTCCAGTGCAGGTTAAAGGACAAAGTATCCAGACATTGGTTCAGATAAACAGAAAAGGATGGTATGGCCGCAACTTCGCCTGACCATACAATCAACAGGTGATCGATGTAACGGCCATACCATCGTATACTCTCAAAAAAAGGGTGCGTGTCCATGAGGAGAAAGGGCCCCTCCCACCACGCCATAAAAATATTGGCAATGGACGGAGAGAACCTGGCCTCCATGGACACGCCTGAAACCTGCAAATAAAAAACATGATCGAACATAAAAAAATTGTGCTTGAGGAGAAAATCTACTACCATTAAAACATATTCCTGGAGTACCATTGTGTAATCACTGTAGGTTTGCGAGAACCAATGAAGAGCCATCATGCAAGATTATGTGGAATGTTGTTATATAAGGACACTACGTCAGCCGTAATCCAGGTGTATGTATCATTCCATTCAAAACTATCAAACACCTTTAATACTGACCCGGTGTCCTCAAGGTATCCAGGAATAAGTGGAACAAAGGGTTGGAGAAGGGAATCAACCCATTCTGATAATCTTTCTGAAAACTATCCTATCACTGCTACAATGGGTCTCATCGGAGGAGGGAAAATACCCATTGTAGCAGGGATAGGATCGTTTTCAGAAAGATTATCAGCATGGGTTGGTTACAGGTATTACAGGTGTTTGACAGTTTTGAATGGAATGATACATACACCTGGATTACGGCTGACGTAGTGTCCTTATATACCAACATTCCCCTTTCCCCAAAATCAAATGAAAAACATAAACAAACATTATAGGCATTGCTGCATTCGAAAACGTTCAAATTATTAAAATATAACAATCTTTATCCCTTACGTATGGGGAAAGACAAAATGCCCAATTCAGCATTTTTTGTCCGCCCCCCATAAAACTGTGGCAGAATTGCTTTTTTTGTCCTAACCCAATTCCACCTTATTTGGAAATTTTTTCTAGCTCCCCACTACATCATGCAATATTAAATAGTGCTATTAAAAAGTAGTACTTGTCCTGCAATAAAGAAGTCCTCATAAGGTTATGTGAATGGAAAAATAAAAAGTTATGGGAAGGCAGGGAGTGAAAAACGAAAAACACAAAAACTTGCAAGGTCCTCTAAGGGTTAATGATTTTCCTTCATTCCTCCACCACTGTTCCCATGTATTTGTAATGTCATTGAGGGAAATAGAACTGTGTAAGCCACCTGATGTGTAATTATTATGGACAAACTCTTAACCACTTTTACCCTGGGCCAGTTTTCGCCCTCCTGCCCAGGCCATTTTTTGCAAATCTGACATGTGTCACTTTATGTGGTAATAGCTTTGGAACACTTTACTTATTCAAGCTATTATGAGATGTCTACTTTATGTTAGCATCATTTTGTAAATGTCATTTTTCTTTTTAGGACATTAGAAGACATTCTCAAAATTTTAAAGAAAATTTCCAAAACCCACTTTTTAAGGACCAGTTCAGTTCTGAAGTCAATCTGTGGGGCTTATATAGTAGAAACCACCCATAAATGACCCAATTTTAGAAACTACACCCCTCAAGTTATAAAAGGAAAAGATTCCAGCACGCTTAATAAAACTTTGTTGTGCATTATTTCTTTTTGTAGCAAATAACTAACAAAGACATAGTCCTCCACCCAAACAACAGTTGATGCGTTTCGAACACATGTGTGTTCTTAATCGTAACCCCTCAAGTTATTCAAAACTGATTTTCCAAACGTTGTTAACCCTTTAGTTGTTCCACAAGAATTAGAGGAAAATTGAGATGAAATTTCTAAATTTCCCTTTTTTGGCAGATTTTCCATTTTAATATTTTTTTTTCCTGTAACACATCAAGGGATAACAGTCAAACAGAACTTAATATCTATTACCCTGATTCTGCAGTTTATAGAAACACTTCACCTATGGTGGTAAACTGCTCAAAGGGCACACGGCAGGACGCAGAAAGAAAGGAGCGCCATATTGATTTTGGAAGGCAGATTTAGCTGGACTGGTTTTTAGACACCATGTCCCATTTGAAGCCCCCCTGAAGCACCCTAGAAACTCCCACAAAGTGACCCCGTTTTGGAAACTACAAAATAAGGTGACAGTTTAATTGGTATTATTTTGGGATACATATGATTTTTGATAGGTCTATATTATGTTTTTTTGTGAGTCAAGGTAATAAAAAAATGGCTGTTCTGGCACAGTTTTGATTTTTTGTTTTTTACAATGTTCATCTGACAGGTTACTTCATGTGATATTTTTATAGAGCAGGTTGTTACGGACGCGATGATATAAAATATGTCTACTTTGTTTCAGTTTTATATAATAAAGCATTTTTGAAAAAAAATTATGTTTTTGTGTCTCTAAATGCCCTATTGTATTGCAGTAAAAAAAGACCTCCTCTTAGTGCCCCCAGTAGAGCCAGTGTCCCCATAGTACCCTCATGTGTGCCAATACTATATGCCAGTACAAAAAAAAAAAAACTTTCTTAGTGCCCCCAGTTGAGATTTGGTGCCCATATAATTTGTGCCAGTATAAAATACTCCTATATAGTGCCCCCAGTATATGTCCCCAAAGTACCCCCATAATGTGCCAATATAAAATGCCCTCATAATGCTCCTCTCCCCCCTTCCCCATAGTGTCCCCAAAATGTGTGCCAGTATAAAATACCCCTATAGTGCTCATCCCCACCCCCATAGTGGACAGATATGTGTGCTGGTATAAAATGCATAAATCACTGCAAAGGTGCACTACAATATATGCAAATGAAAATACAAGGGTAAACCCACACATAAGATGTTAAAATGAGACTTTAGCCAATATATTCCGTTCAAGAACATATCAAAGCCCACGCACCCCGTCAAGGTATCTCAGTTGGCGTGGGACCTACCTATAGTGTGTGAACACTTTCTGCTAAGGTCCGACTCACAGCCAAGCTACCACAAACCTCCATGGTATATATTGTAGTGCACCTTTGCAGTGATTTATTTATTTTCATAATCTTATCCACACATTTAATTTTGTGCAGGATTTTTTTGTGGAACATGTGGTCCGCTGCCGGCATCCTCCATTGTATGCATTATTTGCTGAGGATTGCCGTTTGCAGCAGATCACATGTGGATGTTTTGCTCCCCCGGTTATAAATACGCTACAGTATTTGGGGTTTTGAGCATTTCCTCCCATTTAGGCCACTTTATTCAGTGATTTGTCTCTATATGTATGGAATGTGCCATTTTTTATCTTTGGTAACATTCTGGTGCACCTGGTAGCCTGTGTCACACTAGCCTGGTATAGGTGGGGCTCACAGTCTCCTCCCTCCTCCTATTGTATTTGGAATCTTACACTAGAGGTTTGTGGTAGCTTGGCTGTGAGTCGGACCTTAGCACCAATCAGACAGTGTTTACACACTATAGGTAGCTTTAGCGGTAGGTCCCGCACCAACTGAGATACCTTGACGGGGTGTGCGGGCTCCAATATGTTCTTGAACGGAATATATTGGCTAAAGTCTCACTTTAACATCTAGCGTGAGGGTTTAGCCTTGTATTTTTATTTGCATATATTGTAGTGCACCTTTGCAGTGATTTATTTATTCTCATAGTCTAATCCACACAATATTCCATCTTGTGTCAAATTTTTTTGTGGCACATATGGTCCGCTGCCGGCATCCTACATTGTATGCATTATTTGCTGGGATCGCCATTTGCAGAGGATCACATGTGGCGGTTTTGCTCCCCCGGTTATAAATACGCTACAGTATTTGGGGTTCTGAGCATTTCCTCCCATTTAGGTAACTTTACTCAGTGATTTGTCTGGTATAAAATGCCCCTATCTAATGCCCCCCAGTAGATGCCCCCATGGTGCTCCTCTCCCCCACTTCTCAATAGTACCCACCATAATGTGTGCCAGTATAAAATGCCCCTATATAATGCCTCCAGTAGATGCCCACGTAGTGCTCCTCTCCCCCACTTCTCAATAGTACCCCCCATAATGTGTGCCGGTATAAAATGCCTCTATATAATGCCCCCAGTAGATGCCCCCATAGTGCTCCTCTCCCTCACTTCTCCATAGTACACTACAGTATTTGGGATTCTGAGCATTTCCTCCCATTTAGGCCACTTTACTCAGTGATTTGTCTGGTATAAAATGCCCCTATATAATTCCCCCCATTAGATGCCCCCATAATGCTCTTCTCCCCACTTCTTCACAATGCCTTCCACAATATGTGCCAGTATATAGGACTTCCAGTAGATTCTCCCATAGTGCTCCTTCCCCCCCTTCTCCATAGTGCCCCACATAATATGTGCCAGTATATAGGGCCCCCAGTAGAAGCCCCCATAGTGCTCCTCTCCCCCATTCCCCATACTGAAAAAAATAATGAAAAAAATAAACTCACATACTTACCTCCATTCTGCTCTCAGCAATGCGACGCAGGCCTCTTCTGGCCTGTGTCCCATGCAGTGGCGTCGCCAGGGGGGGGCCAGAGGGGGCCACGGCCCCCCCTACATCATGCTCGGCCCCCCCATGTGCCCCCCCAACTAAAATGCGCCCCCCCCAAAGTGAGCCGCCGCCGCCAGGCACAGGGAGATGAGCGCTTCCATTGCGCTCATCTCCTTACTACTGCCTGTGCCAGCGGCGGTGCAGGGGAGGGAGAGGCGTGTCCCTTCCCCTTGCTCTGATAGGCTGCCGGCACTAGGCCGGCAGCCTATCAGAGGCCGGCGCAGGCGGCGCGATGACGTCATCGCGCTGCCTGAGCCATACAGCGTGGGACACAGACCAGAAGAGGCCTGCATCGCATCGCTGCTACTGAGGTAAGTATAAGTGTTCTTTTTTTTTTTTCTTAAAATAGTGATACTGAAGGGGTGGGGGACTTAATAATGCCACATGATGGGGGGGGACTTAATAATGCCACATGATGGGGGCGACTTAATAATGCCACATGATGGGGGGGACTTAATAATGCCACATGATGGGGGGGACTTAATAATGCCACATGATGGGGGGGACTTAATAATGCCACATGATGGGGGGGACTTAATAATGGCACATGATCGGGGGGGACTTAATAATGGCACATGATGGGGGGGGGACTTAATAATGGCACATGATGGGGGGGACTTAATAATGGCACATGATGGGGGGGACTTAATAATGGCACATGATGGGGGGGACTTAATAATGGCACATGATGGGGGGGACTTAATAATGGCACATGATTACTGGCACGTAATGGGGGGCTTATTACTGACGTAATGGGGGGCGACTTAATAATGGCACATGATTACTGGCACGTAATGGGGGGCTTATTACTGACACGTAATGGGGGGCTTATTACTGGCACATAATGGGGGGGCTTATTACTGGCACATGATGGGGGGCTTATTACTGGCACATGATGGGGGGCTTATTACTGGCACGTAATGGGGGGCTTATTACTGGCACGTAATGGGGGGCTTATTACTGGCACGTAATGGGGGGCTTATTACTGGCACGTAATGGGGGCTTATTACTGGCACATTATTGGTGGGCACTATAGGGGCATCTACTGAGGCAACTCTACGAAGGGGTGTTTTATATGGGGGGCTCTGTACAGTAGCATTTTATACTGGGACACATTATGGTGGGTACTATGGGGAAGGGGGGAGAGGAGTACTATGGAGTCATCTACGGGGGCACTAAGAAGGGGTAATTTATACTTGCAAAATTATGGGGGACACTGAGGGCATCTACTGGGGCATTTTATACTGGTACATTATGGGGGGCACTAGCAGGAAGGGGGAGAGGAGCACTATGGGGGCATTTACTGGGGGCACTATATAGGGGTATTTTATACTGGCACATTATGGGGGACATTAGCTCAACTGGGGGCATAAGGGGGTATTTTTTGCATTGTCACATTATAAGGAGAATTATTTCTACTGGGGGGCATAATGGTGGGCTTTATTACTCCCCCATGGTATGACCCCCTAGTAGCAGCACCGGCCTCTCCCTGCTCTGCTATCCCTCTGCCCCTTCTCCAAATACTTATTATGAAATCTTTCTCATTAGGATAAAACACAACATCAGCTCCGCCGAGCCCGCGGCTAAAGTGTGGAAGTGGCGTCCGAGATCCCCAAGGGCCAAGCCAAGTAACTGTAAGTTTTCATGTGAAATATGTTTGTTATACACATATAGCCTACACTGTGCCACACAATATACAGTATACCACTACACTGTGCCACACAATATACAGTATACCTCTACACTGTGCCACACAATATACAGTATACCTCTACACTGTGCCACACAATATACAGTATACCTCTACACTGTGCCACACAATATACAGTATACCTCTACACTGTGCCACACAATATACAGTATACCTCTACACTGTGCCCCACAATATATAGTATACCTCTACACTGTGCCCCACAATATACAGTATACCTCTACACTGTGCCACACAATATACAGTATACCTCTACACTGTGCCCCACAATATACAGTAAACCTCTACACTGTGCCCCACAATATACAGTATACCGCTACACTGTGCCCCACAATATACCTCTACTCTGTGCCACACAATATACAGTATACCTCTACACTGTGCCGCACAATATACAGTATACCTCTACACTGTGCCACACAGTATACCTCTACACTGTGCCACACAGTATACCTCTACACTGTGCCACACAGTATACCTCTACACTGTGCCACACAGTATACCTCTACACTGTGCCACACAGTATACCTCTACACTGTGCCACACAGTATACTGTATACCTCTACACTGTGCCCCACGATATACAGTATACCGCTACACTGTGCCACACAGTATACAGCTACACTGTGCCCCACAATATACAGTATACCTCTACACTGTGCCACACAATATACAGTATACCTCTACACTGTGCCCCACGATATACAATATACCGCTACACTGTGCCACACAGTATACAGTATACCTCTACACTGTGCCCCACAATATACAGTATACCTCTACACTGTGCCCCACAATATACAGTATACCGCTACACTGTGCCACACAATGTACAGTATACCGCTATACTGTGCCACACAATATACAGTATACCTCTACACTGTGCCACACAATATACAGTATACCGCTACACTGTGCCACACAATATACAGTATACCTCTACACTGTGCCACACAATATACAGTATACCTCTACACTGTGCTACACAATATACAGTATACCTCTACACTGTGCCCCACGATATACAGTATACCTCTACACTGTGCCCCACGATATACAGTATAGCTCTACACTGTGCCCCACACAATATACAGTATACTCTACACTGTGCCACACAATATACAGTATACCGCTACACTGTGGAGTCTGTTCTATAAGCACCCTTGTTCTGTGGCGGCAGACAGAAAATAATCTGGAAGTGCCTCTCCCGAGACCAGGCTCTGGATCCGCCACTGGTCTGGACCGCTCACAGGAGTGTACATTTCTTCTAAACTGTAATCCGTATCCTCTGACCTGCAGAAATGAGCGCTCGCTCGATAACAACTAACAGGCAGTACCTGTAGGCTGTAGCCTGGCCCTGTTACCGAAGCTAGCCGAGTGGTGTAAGGTTAAGGTACTAGTAGAGATGAGCGGCTGCTGAATCCTGATTTAAAGTTAAAGTTACTGCAGGATATGGATTACGGTTTAGAAATGTCAAATGTACACTCCTGTAAGAGGCGGGGAGGGGGATCTGTGGATGACACTGTTATGGAGGGGGAAATGGGGATGACACTGTCATGGGGTGGATCTGTGGATGACACATATAGCATAAGATGCTATACCCGGTATGTGGCATCCACAGATCCCCCCCATAGCAGTGTCATCCACAGATCCCCCCCATAGCAGTGTCATCCACAGATCCCCCCCATAGCAGTGTCATCCACAGATCCCCCTCTCTATAAAAGTGTCATCCACAGACAGCTGGACTTTTCTTCCCTGTTGCGGTTTTAGGTATCGCAGCATTTCGAAGCGTACTTGTGTAAATGTATCGTTGTTATAGCTGCCCCCCCTTCTTTTGTCCTGGCCCCCAGTGTGCCCCCCCAAATTTTGAAAGCTAGAGACGCCACTGGTCCCATGCTGCATGCTGCCAGGCTCAGGTGGCACGATGACATCATCGTGCCGCCTGCATCGGCCTCTGATAGGCTTCTGGCCTAGTGCCTGTAGCTTATCAGAGCAACAGGGAAGGGAGACGCCTCTCCCTTTCTCAGCCGCAGCATTCATCTATATCGCCGCCCTGAGGACGGCGATACAGATAAATATGGGGATGAACGTTTGCACAATTGAAGCGTCCATTTACCTTGGTCCTGCCGCTTAGAAAGGATCCCTTTCCGACGCTGGGCCCCTGTGCAGCCGAACCGGCGGTATGTCCGCCCCTGGTATAAACATACAGTATGTGAGCAGTGTGGCTTATATAAAAGTCTGTGTGCAAATATTTTTAGACCCCTTATATTAATATAAGACCACAGACCAGATCGTGGACAACCTTATTGTGACCAGGAGTGGAGCCAACACAAGAGAAAAGGTATAATGGAAAGATTTGCACCTGTTTTGCGTTTCTGACCTGCACCTGGTTTTGACTCACAATCAATGGGACATCTTTAAAGTAATTTCTGTTCACTTCTGTTTTCGATAAATTGCAATGTTTCAATTCTATTGCATATCAAATATTGCCTTTACTATTCTTTGTAACACCGGAGAGCAACACTAAAATGATTTTCTAACGATAATGCGTAATATATCATAGTTGTATATTTAGAAAGCATTAGATGATAATTGTACATTTCAGTCATTAAAAAGAGTAAGATCGCCACCTATGGACAATGCTGCAAACTACTTGGACAATCGCCTTTGGGTTAATTCTTATGTGGTTTTTCAAATACAGTAGTTGCATGATCTGTAAGGGTACTTTCCCACTAGCGTTTTTCTTTTCCGGCACTGAGTTCCGTCCTAGGGGCTCAATGCAGGAAAAGAACTGATCAGGCATATCCCCATGCATTCTGAATGGAGAGTAATCCGTTCAGGATGCATCAGGATGTCTTCAGTTCAGTCATTTTGACTGATCAGGCAAAAGAGAAAACCGTAACATGCTACGGTTTTATCTCCGGCGAAAAGTACTGAAGACTTGCCTGAATGCCATTTTTTTCCATAGGAATGTATTAGTGCCGGATCCGGCATTCAAAATACCGGAATGTGCAGACCGAAAAAAAAGGTGAATAAAATAAATGCCGGATCCATTTTGCTGTATGACACCGGAAAGACGGATCCGGCATTTCATTGCATTTTTTTGACTGATCAGGCATTTTTAAGACTGATCAGGATCCTGATCAGTCTTACTAATGCCATCAGTTGGCATACGTTTTGCCGGATCTGCTTGCCGGATCACTCTGCCGGGAGTGTGAAAGTAGCCTAAGTCCTAGCTGTTTTATTTTGTTTTATTTAGTTTAAGATGCATTTCGTAATAGAGATTTGCTATGAATTTGATACTTGCCCCATACAGCATAGTCGGTTGATAACTTTAAGTACAGCAGTAGAAATAAAACTGAACACTTACTGTACACGTGTAACTTTTGCTTATTTTTCCTTCTGTTTTATTCACCTATAACACATTTTAGTGTACAAATTGTATTTTTACCCATGAAAGGGGTTTTCCAAAAGTACGATATTGATTACCTATTCTCAGGATAATATCTTATAGTGGTGGTTTGACTGTCGGCACCCCCGCTAATAAGCTGTTTGAAGAGGCCATGGCACTTTGATGAGATCTGCGGCCTCCTCACAGCATACCAAGTACTGTGCTGTACGTGGCTGTGCTTGGTATTGCAGTCCTAGCCCATTAAGTTCAATAGGACTGAGTTGCACATAAGCCATGTGACTGATAAACGTGAGGTCATTGGCCTGGGAAGAGCAGCTGATCAGCGGTGTTGCTAGAAGCAGACCCCTTATCGATCATATATTGGTTACCTATCCTAAGGATAGGTCATCAATATTTTACTCGTAGAAAAGCCCTGCAAGGATGCAACTGAGTTTGGGCCTTCAAGATGCAGTCCCATTTTTCAGTGATTTTGAGACAGTTTTTCCGTGACACATTTAACTTTATGTTAGTGGTAAGTCTGTGGTCAATAAGGTTTGTGTTTGCTTACAAAGTAAATTCAAAATGTACAGAAAAATTTAAAAAGTTAGCAATTTTCAAAAATTTTTATTAGTTTGCTTGTGAAACCATATATCATACTACAAAAATTAGTTAAGAATTTAACATTTACTATGTCTACTTTATGTTAACATATTGTCTTAAACATCCTTTTATTTTTTAGGTTGCTTTAAGCAGGGCCGTAATTAACAGCTAACCCTACCCTAGACCTGAATACATCCCCATTAAAGGGGTATTCCCATCACATACAATGGGGGCATATCGCTAGGATATGCCCCCATTATCTGATAGGTGCGGGTCCCACTTCTGGGACCTGCAACTACAATGAGAACGGAGCGGGGAGAGCTGTGGCTGGAGGACTCCGGATTTCCCGGAGTCCGTCCACCACCAAGCGCGGCCATTCTCCCATTCATTTCTATGGGGCAGACGAAAATAGCCGAGTGCTGGCTCGGCTATTTCCGGTGGCCCCATAGAAATTAATGGAGGGCTACCTCCTTGTAGGTGCGAGTTCCAGAGGTGGGACCCACACCTTATCAGACAATGGGGGCATATCCTAGCGATATGTCCTTATTGTCTGAGATGGCAAAACCCCTTTAAAGTCCCATTTGCACTTGCCAATTATAATTGTGATTTGCTCATATCTGAGTAATTATAATAGTTTTATTTTTGATCACCCTATTTAGCACTATCACTTATCATGGATTAGTTGTGCTGCTGTAAAAATAACTACCAATGGCAGTATTAACAGACGTAAATGCTGCACAACGTACATAAGGCATAGTTCTCACAGAAAGGTCCTGGTGTTTAGTGGAATGGACGATGCTCAGGACTTGTGCTCTGTTGGGATATACAGGGCACACTAGTCTGTGTAGCTTGAGACAAAGCAAAAAAATCAGTGGCACTCACAATTAATTGCAGTCCTTCTTTATTGATTCCATAGCTTGGATAAAATCTAAAAAAGGCTGTTCGGCAGTTGGTGGGCAAACGTACTTGCAGGGCAAATGAATTTGTGGCGACGGCTGTTTCGCACGTTCAGCTCTTCGTCGGGCCAACGAAGCGCTGAACGCGCGAAACGTCCGTCGCCGCATATTCATTTGCACTGCAAGTACGTTTGATATACCAGCTTCCAGCAAATACTCAATAAGGGGTTCTATATACCTGTTTCCACAAAATACTGATAAAGGGGATTGATATCCCAGCTTCAACCAAATATTGATTGAGGCCTGCGATACACCGGCTTCCACCAAATATTGATTAAGGGGTTTGATATACCAGCTTCCAGAAAATACTCATTAAGGGGTTCTATATACCTGTTTCCACAAAATACTGATAGAGGAGATTGATATACATAGAAACATAGAAACATAGAATGTGTCGGCAGATAAGAACCATTTGGCCCATCTAGTCTGCCCAATATATCTGAATCCTATGAATAGTCCCTGGCCCTATCTTATATGAAGGATAGCCTTATGCCTATCCCATGCATGCTTAAACTCCTCCACTGTATTTGCCGCTACCACTTCTGCAGGAAGGCTATTCCATGCATCCACTACTCTCTCAGTAAAGTAATACTTCCTTATATTACTTTTAAACCTTTGCCCCTCTAATTTAAAACTGTGTCCTCTTGTGGTAGTTTTTCTTCTTTTAAATATGCTCTCCTCCTTTACCGAGTTGATTCCCTTTATGTATTTAAAAGTTTCTATCATATCCCCTCGGTCTCTTCTTTCTTCCAAGCTATACATATTAAGGTCTTTTAACCTTTCCTGGTAAGTTTTATCCTGCAATCCATGGACCAGTTTAGTAGCTCTTCTCTGAACTCTCTCTAGAGTATCTATATCCTTCTGGAGATATGGCCTCCAGTACTGCGCACAATACTCCAAGTGAGGTCTCACCAGTGTTCTGTACAGCGGCATAAGCACTTCACTCTTTCTACTGCTTATACCTCTCCCTATACAGCCAAGCATTCTGCTGGCATTTCGTGCTGCTTTATTACATTGTCTTCCCACCTTTAAGTCTTCTGAAATAATTACTCCTAAATCCCTTTCCTCAGATACTGAGGTCAGGACTGTGTCAAATATTCTATATTCTGCCCTTGGGTTTTTACGCCCCAGGTGCATTATCTTGCACTTATCCACATTAAATTTCAGTTGCCAGAGTTCTGACCATTCTTCTAGTTTTCCTAAATCCTTTTCCATTTGGCGTTTCCCTCCAGGAACATCAACCCTGTTACATATCTTTGTGTCATCAGCAAAAAGACAAACCTTACCATCGAGGCCTTTTGCAATATCACTTATGAAGATATTAAACAAAATTGGTCCCAGTACAGATCCCTGTGGAATCCCACTGGTAACATGACCTTGTTTTGAATGTTCTCCATTGACTGCCATTGACTCCATTGATATACCGCCTTCCACCAAATATTCATTAAGGCCTGCAATATACCTGCTTCCACAAATACTGCTCTTCTATAGGGACTTTGTCACAAGGTCATTTTGAAAATGATAGGCTGGCCATTCCGCAGGGGTGGTAGGGGTCAGGCAGGTGCCCCAGGCCGGAGCCTAAGTGGGAAGTTGGAGAAGGTGCATGCGATTATGTCAAAGGACGCACCAGAGTTGGTTGAGTTGCTCACTCAGCCTTCGGACTCTGCATCCTCCTCACTCTCTGCTGTGTGCACCCCCAAAGAAACCACCACCACCATAGCCCCTCCACTTGAGTCAGAGGAATTATTTTCCCATCTATTCCCAGACCTTACCGATGCGCAGCCATTTTTGGCATCGGATCAGTAAGAGGTAGCAACGGCCGCCACCCAGCGGTCTGACAACAGCACCCAGATCAGCCCAAGGATGGAGGTCCCCACTGTTGCTGCCTACTCCGAGATTTCTAATGTCAGTTGTGGTGAAGGTGATGATGATGATGTATCGATTGATGTCACATGGGTGCCCACAAGAGATGAAGAGGAGGGGAGTTCAGAGGGAGAGACAGAGCAGCAGATAGGGGATAAAAGGAGGAGAAGCATGCACAGGAGGCAAAAAGCAAACTGAAAATGTATCTGGAGCGAGCCATTCACCATGCATGGTCACATCTGGCGCTCCCAGGATGCCGGCACATAGCTCCACAGTGTAGGCTTTTTTTTAATGTGTCAGCTGCTGACACCAGTGTTGCCATCTGCAGCCTCTGCTGTCAACGCATAAGTTGAGTTAAGACCAACACTCACCTAGTGACGACCGCCTTAAGAAGGCACCTGGCCTCCAATCACCGAGCCCAGTGGGAGCAACACCGTCAGAACCCACAAAGACACACTCCCGGCACTCCACATTCCGCCTCTTCTTCTTCTTCTCCCATTTGTCCTCCACTCCACCTTCCACCGTGCCGCGGTCGCGTTCATCTGGCAAAAGGCAGGCTTCCTTGGCCTAAATGTTCGAACATAAACAGTTGATGATGCCGGATAACCCTCTTGCCCAATGGCAATGGCCCGCCAACTAGGCCTTTAGAAAATTTGTGGCCATTGGAAGGTCCCCGGAAGGAAATATTTCTCCCAGAAGGGCATCCCAGAGCTATATGGCCATGTTCAGCAGCAAGTGAATGTATCTCTGGCACACAGTGTCGGTGCCAAGATACATCTGACTACAGACACGTGGTCAATTGTATCATCAGTTTGAGGGCTTAGTAAGTCTGCAGAGTGCACCTGTCTTTGCTATTATTATATTGTTATATTGATTATCACATCCACATAATTGCTATCTTGTGTAGGATGTCTATTGTGGTACTTGTGGTCTGCCGCAGCCATTCTCCACTGTATGCATTTTTGCTGGGGATCGCCATTAGCAACGTGCCACAAGTGCAGGATTTGCTTCCCTGTTTATATATGCACAATTGCATATAGGATTGAGCACTTCCTGCCTGTTTAACACCACACCATTTTTCATTTATTTGTTTGCATATAGAGATACCTAGAGGTGTATAAAATCCAATTTAAATGAGCCTGTTTTCCATCCACAGGCTACATTTAGGTGCACCTGCGAGGCCTGGGCCATATCAGCCAGTCTTGAGTAGGACTTGCAGACTCCTCCCTCCTCCCATTGCTAGCATGGTTTCATGCTGGAGGTAACTGGTGAGTTGTCTGTCAGTCGGACCTTTACGCTCCTGTAATTTGCCCCATGACTCCTGGTATTTCTTATACGGCTCAGGTAGGTGAGTGTTAGGACCCGAGCTACTTGAGAAACCTTGGCACGGTGCTCGGGCTCAGACATGTCCTCCTAGTAGGACATGTTGGCTAATCTCTAAATTTTATCATTAGTTTGAGGGCTTAGTAAGTCTGCAGAGTGCACCTGTCTTTGCTATTATTATACACTACGTGCAGAATTATTAGGCAAATGAGTATTTTGACCACATCATCCTCTTTATGCATGTTGTCTTACTCCAAGCTGTATAGGCTCGAAAGCCTACTACCAATTAAGCATATTAGGTGATGTGCATCTCTGTAATGAGAAGGGGTGTGGTCTAATGACATCAACACCCTATATCAGGTGTGCATAATTATTAAGCAACTTCCTTTCCTTTGGCAAAATGGGTCAAAAGAAGGACTTGACAGGCTCAGAAAAGTCAAAAATAGTGAGATATCTTGCAGAGGGATGCAGCACTCTTAAAATTGCAAAGCTTCTGAAGCGTGATCATCGAACAATCAAGCGTTTCATTCAAAATAGTCAACAGGGTCGCAAGAAGCGTGTGGAAAAACCAAGGCGCAAAATAACTGCCCATGAACTGAGAAAAGTCAAGCGTGCAGCTGCCAAGATGCCACTTGCCACCAGTTTGGCCATATTTCAGAGCTGCAACATCACTGGAGTGCCCAAAAGCACAAGGTGTGCAATACTCAGAGACATGGCCAAGGTAAGAAAGGCTGAAAGACGACCACCACTGAACAAGACACAGAAGCTGAAACGTCAAGACTGGGCCAAGAAATATCTCAAGACTGACTTTTCTAAGGTTTTATGGACTGATGAAATGAGAGTGAGTCTTGATGGGCCAGATGGCTGGATTGGTAAAGGGCAGAGAGCTCCAGTCCGACTCAGACGCCAGCAAGGTGGAGGTGGAGTACTGGTTTGGGCTGGTATCATCAAAGATGAGCTTGTGGGGCCTTTTTGGGTTGAGGATGGAGTCAAGCTCAACTCCCAGTCCTACTGCCAGTTTCTGGAAGACACCTTCTTCAAGCAGTGGTACAGGAAGAAGTCTGCAAGGTAAGAAAAACATGATTTTCATGCAGGACAATGCTCCATCACACGCGTCCAAGTACTCCACAACGTGGCTGGCAAAAAAAAGGGTATAAAAGAAGAAAATCTAATGACATGGCCTCCTTGTTCACCTGATCTGAACCCCATTGAGAACCTGTGGTCCATCATCAAATGTGAGATTTAGGAGGGAACAGTACACCTCTCTGAACAGTGTCTGGGAGGCTGTGGTTGCTGCTGCATGCAATGTTGATGGTGAACAGATCAAAACACTGACAGAATCCATGGATGGCAGGCTTTTGAGTGTCCTTGCAAAGAAAGGTGGCTATATTGGTCACTGATTTGTTTTGTTTTTGAATGTCAGAAATGTATATTTGTGAATGTTGAGATGTTATATTGGTTTCACTGGTAAAAATAAATAATTGAAATGGGTATATATTTGTTTTTTGTTAAGTTGCCTAATAATTATGTACAGTAATAGTCACCTGCACACACAGATATCCCCCTAAAATAGCTAAAACTAAAAACAAACTAAAAACTACTTCCAAAAATATTCAGCTTTGATATTAATGAGTTTTTTGGGTTCATTGAGAACATGGTTGTTGTTCAATAATAAAATTAATCCTCAAAAATACAACTTGCCTAATAATTCTGCACTCCCTGTATTGTTATATTGATTATCACATCCACATAATTGCTATCTTGTGTAGGTTGTCAATTGTGGTACTTGTGGTCAGCCTCAGGCATCCTCCACTGTATGCATTTTTGCTGGGGATCGCCATTAGCAATGGGCCACAAGTGCAGGATTTGCTCCCCTGTTTATATATGCACAATTACATATGGATTTGAGCATGCATTGCGTTGTGTCATTGATCAAGCCGTCGAGGAGCAGGAGCTGGCAGATGAGGAAGTCGCAATGCTGACTAAATTCCCAGGGGGGGGGGGGGCTACTCCATCTGAGACAACTCAGCAGGAGTCTGAAGAGGAGTCAAAGGAGGATGGTGCCTGGTGTGAGGAGGAGCAAGAAGATCAGGCTTTAAACTTTTCGGGGATCCCTGTTGTTGTCCGTGGATGGGGGGAGGAGACCGAGGATGACATTCTCCTGGGCGATGAGCAGAAGCCAGGGAGCTCCACCGCTTCCAATGTAATGCAAATGGGGCCTTCATGCTCCAGTGGGTGTCTGACTACATCGGGTTAACGGCCGATGTGGACGCTCTGAGAAGCGAGGAACCTCTGGACTACTTGGTGTGCAGGCTTGACCTGTGACCAGAGCTGGCACAATTTGCAATGCAACTCTTGGCTTGTCACTCGTAGAGTTCAGCGCAGCAGGGGGGATCTTGACCGATAAGCCTCATTGTTATCCAATGACCGTTTAATATGCCTCCAGCCACATAATCACTTGATCTTTTCTGTCCAGTGAATGCCTAATGTTTGGGGCCTGTACTCCACTGGCCTGCAGTAAAATTGATATCCAATAACATTCTAATATACCTCCAGCCACATAATCACTTGATCTTTTCTGTATGATGAATGCATAATTTTGGGGGCATGTAATCTAACTGGCCAACAGTAAAATTGTTATACGGTGACCGCCTAATGTACCGCCAGCCACATAATCACTTGTTATTTTCTGTACGGTGAATGCCTAATGTTTGGGCTCTGTACTTCACTGGCCTGCAGTAAAATTGTTAGCATATGACCATCTAATATACCTCCAGCAACATAATCACTTGATCTTTTCTGTCCGGTGAATTGTTGGGGCCTTGGAGGAATTCAACACCTGTGACGACCACGTGTTATCGAATTTCACCTATCATCAATTGGGGGTTTATTCAAGAGGGAGGATTTCGTTAGCCATGTTTTTAATCCAATTTTATATTTTTAGTTCTTTTAAACATGTATTTGACATGTATTCTTACTGGCCTGCAGTAAAATTGATATCCAATGACCGTCTAATTTATCTTTTTTTAATTTTTTGTCTGTTTCACAATTTTTCACTGGTGAACCACCACAGTGCTATTATTTTATATAACATGAATTAGTAAAAGTTATGTTTTAAAGGGGTCAATACTGCTGGACACTTTTCGACTCTATGATCCTTTCTCATAAAAATTGATATTGATTTAGCTGGACATTTATTTGACCGTCTAATATACCTCCAGCCATATAATCACTGGATCTTTTCTGTACGGTGAATGCCTAATTTTTAGGGCCCGTACTCCCGTGGCCTAAAATAAAAAAATTTCTAGGCTCCAGCAGGGCACATTTTTGAGAATTTCCCAAAAGTTGAAGTAAAAAATTAAGTAAAAAAAAGTAAAAAACTGTTTTAATATAAAAAAATTAAGTTTCAAGTAAAAAAGAAAAAAACGCCCCTTTCCCCCTGATTTTATAATAAAAATTTTAAAAAAGGTAAAGACCAGCTCTACGAATATATATCATGATTAACTCCTGTTCGATAAACACCATAAAAAAAAAAATTGGAATGGTATAAAAGAAAACGATTTTTGTCACCTCACATCACAAAAAGTGCAACACCAAGCGATCAAAAAGGCGTATGTACCACAAAATGATACCAATAAAACAGTCACCTCATCCTGCATAAAATTACCCCCTACATAGGAAAATCGATAAAAAAACGATAGCTCTCAGAACATGAGACACTAAAACATATTATTTTTTTGTTTCAAATATGCTATTATTGTTAAAGTCAAATAATAATAAAAAAAGTAGACATATTAGTTATCGCCGTGTCCATAACAACTATCTCTATAAAAATATCACATGACCTAACCCCTCAGATGAACACCGTAAAAAAGAAAAAAGAAAAACTGTATAAAAAAAGCAATTTTTGTCACCTTACATCACAAAAATTGAGACACCAAGCGATTAAAAAGGTGTATGCCCCCAAACTAAGCCCTCAAACCGTCACCTCGTCCCGCAAAAAAGGAGACCCTACCTAAGACAATTGCTAAAAAAATAAAAAAAGCTATGGCTCTCACACTATGGAGACACTAAAACATTTTTTCGGTTTCAAAAATGCTATTATTGTGTAATACTTAAATAAATAAGAAAAAGTATACATATTAGGTATTGCCACATCCGTAACAATCTGCTCTATAAAAATATCACATGACCTAACCCCTCAGGTGAACGCTGGAAAAATAAATAAATAAATAAAAACTGTGCCAAAATTACCAATTTTTTGGTCACCTTGCCCATAAAGTGTAATAATGAAATGATCAAAAAAATGGTACCAATGTTTTTTTTAAATGCTTTATTATGTAAAACTGAAACAAACAAAGAAAGTAGACATATTTGATATCATTGCGTCCGTAACAACCTGCTCCATAAAAATAGCATATGACCTACCCTGTCATATGAATGTTGCAAAAAATAAAAATGATGCCAAAACAGCCATTTTTTGGTTACCTGGCCTCACCAAAAACGTCATATAGAGCAAATAAAAATCATATGTACCCCAAAATAGTACCAATAAAACTGGCACCTTATCCCCTAGTTTCCAAAATGGGGTCACTTTTTTGGGGGGCTTAAAATGGGACATGGCATCTAAAAACCAGTCCAGCAAAATTTGCCTTCCAAAAACCATATTGCGTTCCTTTCCTTCTGCGCCCTGCCATGTGCCCTTACATCAGTTTATGACCACATGTGGGGTGTGTCTGTAATCCGCAGAATCAGGGTAATAAATATTGAGTTTTGTTTGGCTGTTAAATCTCGATGTGTTAAAGAAAAAAATTGATTAAAATGGAAAATGTGCCAAAAAAGTGAAATTTTGAAATTTAATCTCCATTTTCCTTTAATTCTTGTGGAACACCTAAATGGTTAACAAAGTTTGTAAAATCAGCTTTGAGTAGCTTGAGAGGTGTAGTTTCTACAATGGGGTAATTTATGGGTGGTTTTCACTATGTAAGCCCGACAAAGTGACTTCAGACCTGAAATGGTCCTTAAAAAGTGGGGTTTGGAAATGTTCTTAAAAATTTAGAGAATATCTTCTAAAATTCTAAGCCTTCTTACGTCCTAAAAAAATTAAATGACATTTACAAAATGATGCCGACATAAAGTAGACATATGGGAAATGTTAAGTAATAAATATTTTATGAGGTATCACTTTCTGTTTTAAAAGCAGAGAAATTGAATTTTTTTTAAATTGCGCATTTTTTTTTTGTAAATTTGGGATTTTTTAATAAATAAAGGTGAAATATATTGACTCAAATTATGACTATCATTAAGTACAATGTGACACGAGAAAACAATCTCAGAATGGCTTGGATAAATAAAAGTGTTCCAAAGTTATTACCACATAAAGTGACACATGTGGGATTTGCAAAAAATGGCCTGGGCAGGAAGGTGAAAACTGGCCCGGGGTAGAAAGGGTTAAATTGTGTTTTGTCTTGCTATATTAAAAAACTATTTTGGCAAGTTGTCCAAAAAACTGTGGTGTGGAAAATGGGGTCTGAAAGTGAAAAGGACCAGAACTTTGTGACTACGAAACAATAACCAGTACAATAAATACCATTGTGTATATCCACTTTATTTTAAAAAGACAATAAAAATAGATCTGTATAAATAGTGGTATAAATAAGATCATGTGCATATTAGAAGACCTTAGCAGAAGTATGGTTAAATTTCATTAATTTGCTTTTTACTAATTTTATCTTCAGAAAGAGGTGGAATTAAATGGACAAACTCAAGGAGGTTCCGAAACAGTCCTCTGTCAAATGGGTTGTAAAACACTCCTTTCTCCTCCATCAGATAGCCGTACTTCTTTGCATTCATTCTCTCGTTTGTTGTTATGTTAACGGCTGCCATGTATAGCTGTAAATATGAAATGCACATTAATAAATGGCTATTTTTCAGCCTGATGCAATCTGTGACCTGCTGGGACTCCCACTGCTCCTAAGGATATCTGATCCTGAGTTTCCATGAGGGCTCATGGTCATGCTCTACTGAAATAATTGGAAGCTATGGAAAGTGTCTAGTGCTGCATATTAGGTCACCCCCAGCTGAGAGGGTTCCTGACTTTAGCTCTGTGAAGAGCAGCAATCCTGCACCAAATCAACTTACGTTTCTAACTTTCCTAAGGAGTTAACAGGGCTACGTGTCCTCATTTGAATTATTTTTATGACGATATTAACTTATCAGCCATAATATCTGGCAACAGACAACTACTTACACACATTCCAGTCATCATAGCCGAAATAAAAGCAATGACTGTAAGGAAAAGGCAACCGAATCCAATTAACAGACTCCGACCTTCAACCTGAAACCAACTCCAACACATGTAGACGCCAATGAGGCAGCTGATGCACATGGTCAATAGGAATCCGACAAAGTACGCTCTGTGAATGGAATATAAAATATAGAGAGGCAGATTAATAGCAAATATTACCATTTCTTCTGACATTTGGAATTTATTTGAATATACTTTAAAAACCACAGATCCTTTTCTGATGAACAGAGGACAAACATGTCTTCCCCCGGGTGCTGGTGTCTTACATAAAATGTAAAGAAAACACATTAGCTAAGCTATGGAAGATAAGTGCTTCCTGCGTTACTCTGGAGGAGAAATCAATGTAGGATGTTAAACATTTACTGAGTTTCATGCTTTCACTTCATCAGCTACAAGCCTTACAATATAAGGTGAATAAAAGAGCTTCCAAACCTATTGCGCTGACCGACATCATTGTAGACGTAAGGACAGTAGTGATCGAAATAAGCCACGCAGCGGTTTGTCATGCGACAGTGCTTTGAACGCAGAGGCTTGATGAGATGACAGGTATGGCAAAGTCTATTAAGAGGGTTTTTACCATTCTTCCAGTCATTAAAATTGATAGCCTAAAAGAAAACGGTTAAAACCATATAAAAAAAATCAAGAATTGTTTGAAATGTACAGTATTTCTAACATTGTTACTTACAATTAACCCCTTAAACACCTCCCGTCCGCCCATAGACTAAAAACGTCCAGGAGGTGGTTCTATATCTCTGAATGTCCATTCAGAAACTGCAGCTGCACGCTAATCGTACAGCTGCAGATCGGGTTGCCCGCTGTCAGTGACAGCTATGCGCTTCCTGTCCCAGCCCGGCGGTCATGTGATCGCCAGGGTCGGGAGAGTGCAAGAGCTGTGAGGTCTTTCACAGACCTTGATCAGCCCTGCACTGAGGCTGCACAGCGCTGTATTGTGCTGTACAACCTCTGTGGGGGGCGTATTTCTCCTGTAACTGGGGCTGGCATAGTAGTGAAAGAAAAATAAATAAAGTGAAGTTAAATGTCCCCCAGAGGTCCGGTATGACCTTATGGGGGACGAAAAGTGTAAATAAAAAAGAAAAAAAAGAAAGTGTTTAAAAAAAAAAAAAAAATCACATAAAAAAAAAAGGAAAAATACATATTTGGTATTGCCTCGTCCGTGACGGTCGGCTCTATAAATATATCACATGATCAACCCAGTCCGATAAACACCATAAAATAAAAAGAAAAACGGTGTCAAAAAATGCCATTTTTGTCACTTTACATCACAAAAAGTGCAACACCAAGTGATCAAAAAGGCGTATGTCCCACAAAATAGTACCAATAAAACCGTCACCTCATCCCAGAAAAAATGAGTCCCTACATAAGAAAATCGCTCAAAAAATAAAAAAAAATATAGCTCTCAGAACATGGACACATTAAAACATAATTTTTTTGTTTAAAAAATGCTATTATTGTGTAAAACTTAAATAAATAAGAAAAAGTATACATATTAGGTATCGCCACGTCCATAACGATCTGCTCTATAAAAATGTCACTTGACCAAACCCCTCAGGTGAACGCTGTCAAAATAAATAAATAAAAACTGTGCTAAAGCAATCAATTTTTTGGTCACCTTGCCCCATAAAGTGTTATAATGAATGATCAAAAAATCATATGTACCCAAAAATAGTACCAATAAAACTGGCACCTTATCCCCTAGTTTCCAAAATGGGGTCACTTCTTGGGAGTTTCTACTGTAAGGGTGCATCAGGGGTGCTTCAAATGGAACATGTCATCTAAAAACCATGTGGCGCTCCTTTTCTTCTGCGCCCTGCCGTGTGCCCATACAACAGTTTACGACCACATGTGATCTCCATTTTCCTTTAATGCTTGTGAAACGCCTAAAGGCTTAACAAAGTTTGTAAAATCGGTTTTAAGTAACTAGAGGGGTGTAGTTTCTACAATGGGGTCATTTATAGGGGTATCTACTATGTAGGCCCCACAAAGTGACTTCAGACCTGAACTTGTCCCTAAAAAGTGGGTTTTGGCAATTTTCTTAAACATTTTAAGAATTGCTTCTAAACTTCTAAGCCTTCTAACGTCCTAAAAAAATAAAATTACATTTCCAAAATGATGCCAACATAAAGTAGACATATGGGGAATGTTAAGTAATAAATATTTTATGAGGTATCACTTTCTGTTTTAAAAGCAGAAAAATTAAAATTTTGAAAATTGCTAATTTTTCTAAATTTTTGGTAAATTTGGGATTAATATATTGACTCAAATTTATGGCTAGCATGAAGTACAATGTGTCATGAGAAAACAGTCTCTGAATGGCTTTGATAAGTTAAAGCGTTCCAAAGTTATTACCACATAAAGTGAGATATGTCAGATTTGCAAAATTAGGCCTGGTCAGGAAGGGGGCAAATGGCCCAGATGTGAAGTGGTTAAAGGGGTTGTCTCACTTCAGCAAATGGCATTTATCCCGTTGACAAAGTTAATACAAGGCACTTACTAATATAATGTTATTGTCCATATTGCTTTCTTTGCTGGCTGGATTAATTTGTCCATCACATTATATACTGGTCGTTTCCATGGTTATGACCATCCTGCAATCCAGCAATGGTGGTCATGCTTGCACATTATAGGATACAGCACCGGCATATTTGGTGGCTGGGACCGTGGATGCACACATAGGCTAGTGTTTTTTCCTATAGTATGCAAGCACGACCACCAGTAATGGATTGCAGGGTGGTCATAACCATGGAAACGAGCAGTGTATAATGTGATGGAAAAATTAATCTAGCTAGCAAAGGAAGCAATATGGACAATCACAATACATCAGTAAGTGCCTTGTATTAACTTCCTCTACATGTTAAATGCTATTTGCTGAAGTGAGACAACCCCTTTAAAGGGAACCTGTCACCGGGATTTTGTGTATAGAGCTGAGGACATGGGTTGCTAGATGGCCGCTAGCACATCCGCAATACCCAGTCCCCATAGCTCTGTGTGCTTTTATTGTGTAAAAAAAAAACGATTTGATACATATACAAATTACCCCGAGATGAGTCCTGTCCCTGAGATGAGTCCAGCGTGAAGGAGCCTAGCACCGCCCCGCATCCTCAGAATCTCCTCCTTACTCCCCAACGTCAGAAAGCTAGAGCGCCGTAATCTTGTGATGCGCGAGCTAGCGCATGCGCAGTTCGCTCCCTGAGGCTGATGCCAGCACAGGGAAGGAACACTATGAGGACACTGCGCATGCACTAGGTCGCGCATCACAAGATTATGGCGCTCTAGCTTTCTGACGTCGGGGAGCAAGGAGGAGATTCTGAGGATGCGCGGCGGTGCTGGGCTCCTTCACGCTGGACTCATCGCAGGGACATGACTCATCTCAGGTTAATTTGCATGTCTATCAAATCGGTTTTTTTAGCACAATAAAAGCACAGAGAGCTATGGGGACTGGATATTGCGGATGTGCTAGCGGCCATCTAGCAGCCCATGTCCTCAACTCTATACACAAAATCCCAGTCACGGGTTCCCTCTAAGTAATGGGCCCATTTTAGTTTTTTCCCCCCTACGCTCCAATAGCTGTAACTTTTTAAATTTTCCATTCATATAGCCATATGAGGGCATATATATATATATATATATATATATATATATTTTTTGTAAGTTTTATTTTTTAATGGTACCATTTAATTTACCATGCCTTGTATTGAATTACCATGTGTTGTATTGTGAATTACTCCTTAGATGGAAGTAGAGCTACACACTTCAGCAGTTGCTGGGAATTTTTGTGATTTTTTTTTTTTAGATTTTCCATTTGACAGTCAAAAAACAAATCCTAAAATCCTGCAGTTTTGGCACTGGCCCCGAGGGCCTAAAATATGTTAAGACTTGACATATTCCCTTTAAATTATGGAGAACTGTTCTTTTATGTATTCACTAAATGCCTTATCATGACAATAACAAAGTGATCAGTATATTAATATGTCCCCACGCTGAAAACTTTTACATGGGGAAAATTCATGGGATGCAAGGTATCTATTGAACACATCAAGTAAACCTTGAATTAATCCCATAGGTCCCAGTTTGTAAAAGTATACTGAGCATAAAATACCAATCAATACATTATTTACATGCAACGCACTGTCAGGTTAATTTAATATCTTTATTGTTGGTATAGACCAATAATACAGTACCTGCCTGACAGCATAGTGATACTCTTCAGTGTTCTGAGGAAGGAAGCCAGGATCCATCAAGGATGCTTTTAAGAAACAGATCCACATCAATACATTGCTGAGCAAGAACATCATATGCCATTGCCAGAAAGCACTGTGTAAGATGGGCAGAATCTACACACAAGGATACAAAAGAAATAGCATTTTGTCAGCGCTACTCTCAGAGATCACACGCCAAAAACACATGGCCTATGTTACATTATTAGGAATCAATAGTAATGGGACGGCTCACTCTCTATAGACACGGATAGGTGCCAATGTCCAAAATGAATCACTTTTTCAAAAGCAGTATAAGTTGATTTTGATTGGACCGGCACTCAAACATAAGGGTTCACGCAGAGGACCAATATAAACACATAAAAACATGCATACACGTATTAGTGGGATAGATGAGGTGGTAAACCCACTGAGGAAGAAATAGGGATCTATTTCGAAACGCGTCTGGGATCGATTGGATATTCATAAAGAGTCCGATTTTTTTTAAGCATGGCCATGCAACATTGAAAGCTATCTATGAAACTACTCTCTGAAAAAACAAAAGAAAACCAACTGGTGGTCGATTTTACTGGCTACTATTAGTAATCTGCGAAAGGAATCTCCGATTCTAATGATTAAAAGATCGAAGCTTCATTGCAATTTTCAAACCGCGATTAAGGGTCCATTCACATGTCTGTGTGTGTTTTGTGGATACACGCATCTGTAGATCTGCAAAATAAGGACATCGGCGATGTGCGTTCCGCATTTTGCGGACCGCACATCGCCGGCATTCTCATAGAAAATGCCTTTTCTTGTCCGCAGTTGCGGACAAGAATAGGACATGTTCTATTTTTTTCGGGATAGGAATTGCGGACCCGGAAGTGCGGATCCGCAATTCCGGATCCGGGCAGCACATCGTGCTGCCCCATAGAAATGAATGGGTCCGCAATTCCGTTCCGCAAAATGTGGAACGAAATTGTGGACGTGTGAATGGACCCTAAGAGTCTGTATTATACGAAAGAAAAGGTAACAGCTCATCTCACAAGAATAGAAGCGATCTTACGGAGTTCCGATCTATGACATCAGCAAGCAATTACATTCTGCTGTTTGCATCTGATTGAATCGACACCGAGGCATCATGCCAGGATAGAAACAGTTAAAGAGAAACTGTCTTTTCGGTTTATTTTTGATATTGTGTAGAAAAAGGGATGTTAAATATTTTTGTAACATGCTTTATTAGGTAAAGATGTTTCATAGTACTAGAAAACAGGGTGTAAATCCTTTTCTTAGCAGAGCTCTGAGGGGTGCTAAGGATTGTCTGTCTTCAAGGGAACCTGTCATCAGCTTTATGCTGAACTCACTGAGGGCAGCATAAAATAGTGACAGAAATGCTGATTTCAGCGGTGTGTCACTCATGAGCAAAAAGTAAGTGGTTGTCATGCCCTGCTCTGACTATGTGCGGAGGTCGGACAGAATAGCAGCACGTGTTTAGTGTTTTGTTTTGGAGCCGTGCTGGATCCGCCTCCCTCAGGTGCACTGGGTGGGGTCATTAGTTTAAATAGCACTCTATCCCAGTGCTCTGAGCGGGTTATAGAAATCCTTCTGACCTTGGAAGCAAGAAAGTAAGGTTGTCTATTCCAGCTCAGAAAAGATAAGTGTGGTTTCAGTTTTTGTTGTTTGCTATCTTGGTTGTGTTGGTGTCATCTCTCCCATCCAGGTTCTATGCGAGCAGGCTGCTCCTATTCCCCTTTTCACCATCTCAGGGAGTCTAGGGTGTTTTAGCCCAGGCACGAGGACACATCATTCCTACCATCAAGGTTTAAATGTGGGCTGAGCAGAGCAGGGAGAGAAGTCAGGGATTTGCTAGGAGGTGACCCTTCCCCTGCTTCTCGCCTAGAGCCTGGTTTGTTGGTTTATCTGTATGTCTGAGATCCAGTCTGGCGTGACAGTGGTTGCCGAGAACCAGCATCATAATCATTGCAGCATAGGGCTGGAAAAGAGTCAAATCTACTTGGAAAGAGTCATGGTTACTCATAATGTCCTGCACTCTCACCCATCTGCTGATGATTGGCAGTTCTCTCCCAGAGAAAAAGGGAGAAAACTAGGTAGAAGCCTGTCAAGCCAGCAGGTGGGCAGGGAGAGCAGTAATTCATGAATAACCATGACTCTTCTCAGGTGGCCGTGACTCTTTTCCAGGCCCAGTCTGCAATGATTGTGATGTTGGTTCTCGGCAACCACTTACTTTTATCTTATAAACGACAGACCGCTGAAATCAACTCACCCGTGTCTACTTTATTCTGCCATTAGTATGGGCAGCATAAAGTTGATGACAGGTTCCCTTTCAGTATTCTACTGAGTGCTGAATATGCCTGTATGTAACAAGTCAGATAGGCAGGGTGATGGGCAGTGATAGTAGGCTTACATAGTCATGGACTGAGCCAGTGACAAGAGGCAGGCTGGAAGCCTCTGTATGTTACACACAGGGGTCTTCAGCACTCAGTAGGACTGAATATTGAAGACAGACTCTTAATACCCTGTCCTAAAATGATATAAAAAAAAAACTTAAGCAACAGTTACACTTTAAGTAAGTAAATTCTAAATTAGTGCAGTGTTTCTTAATAAATGTTGAAATGTGAAGTTGGATGTGGTCAACTTTTTTGGGCTATGTGTGCGAACATTCGACACAGTTATTAACGGCCCATAGGACTTATATCTCAAATTTATCTATGATGAAATATGTATGGCCAAAGTATGCATCTAAATTGCACAGACCCTCTCGTTTTTGGATATACGTTTTACATTTTTGTTTTTGTAGACTATTGCTACAAGGCTATTTGTTGGTGTAAAATGGTTATAATATGAGGTATAAACTGCTCATTGTCACTTTAATACACATTGGACAAATAGCACATGGGTGCATTTTTCAGGATTTTCTGTTTCGCTATGAATTACCAAATTGTTTTCAAATAATCTGCAGAGGTTATTAAATCAGGACAAATAACATTACCTTAAGAAAGTATGTCGGGTAGCCCCAAATGAATAGATTGCCATAAAAAAATAGTATAGGGATTTTCGTTTTGCCTGGATGACCAAGAAGCCACAAACTACAAATAAAAGTCAAATAAACCCTCATCAAAATAAACCCATTAAATTACATAAAATATGTGAGAAAGCACAAAACATATAAATAAATACATTTTACAACCAAACAGAAACTAATGCATAACACATAGTTCAAATACCTGGTGCCATACTTTTTAATCTTTCTGTTTTCTCTGATTCTTAGTCTCTTAATTTCTGTAAAATGGCCACCAGCTTCCAAGACAACTCTATGCACATATACGGTACTTTAGTAGCGTAAAACATTCTCTCTGCACTTGAACAGGCCAAGAGCAAAGGCACTGTCTCAGTCTACCAAAGCACAGTGTGCACAGAGTAGTCTGAGAAGCTGATGACCATTGAACAGAGATCAATGTACGAGGACCGATTCTGAAGGTAAACACTAATGCACTAGCGATGAGTTAACCGGATAAATTAGAGAACAATTAGTCGTATAATCAATCGTACTATTTTTCTTTTATGGATAGTTTTTAGCATGTTTAAAATCCAACATTATATTGCTGTAGTTGATTGCTGTTGGAATTAGGGCTCATTCACACAGTGTTGTTCGGCCATACCATGCATTGGGGACCGCAATTTGCGGTCTCTATCTGTGCGGCTGCCGCAACGGATCCAGACCCATTCAACTTGAATGGGTCTGTGATCCGTCCGCACCGCAAAAAAAAAAAAAAGTACATAGCACGGACAGAAACCCCAAGGATGCACCACTCCATAGTGCTTCTGTGGGGTTCCGTGCCTCCGTTTTGCACCGACCTTGCGGATTGCGGACCCATTCAAGTGAATGGGTCCACATGCGTGATGCGGGGTGCACACGGCCGGTGCCCGCATATTGCGGACCCACTGTTTGCCGGGCCGCAATACGGGCACGGCCGAACAACGGCCGTGTGCATGAGACCTTAATTGGATTACTTATAATACTGAAGTATGTAAGCCCATCCTAAAACGCCTGCCTCATTGACAGCAGGACAAGAACACATTAAAGCATGTAACAGAAAATATCAGCCACCTCCAGTTAAACTTTGTATGTAGATTTTTTGACTTCATAATAGAGCCATGTAGAAAAGAAACTATTTCCTTTGATTTCCGTCCCTTGGCTAGGCGTAATGGGGTGTTTCTATTGCTATCTTCACTTTCCAGGTCAACTCCATCCTAACAATGAAAACAAATCCCTCTGTTATTAAAAGTGAATAGTTCTGATACAACTTATAAAGATTATACAAATATAAGGACACTATACATAGCACAAGTTGCACGTATAGATGCAAAGTGTGAAAATAGGACTTTACTTACTTGTTCACATAAGAGCTGAACAGTAGGGAGATTTCCACTTAATACTGCTAGATGTAGTGGGGTCTGCAAAGAAACAAGACATACAGTACTCGTAATAAAGACCATAGACTTAAATGATCACTACTTTTAACAATCTATGTATAAATCAAAAGTACAGATGAATATCTATTATGTCTATGATATCTTTTTATTAAATCTGAGAAAATTGTCTTTTTCTCTCTCTAGCAGCTCACTCTTCCTCACCCCTTCCCTCTCCATAGACATCTGTGGGCAGCATGTAATCTGATCCTACAGTGAGATGGCAGTCTGACTTTTCTCTCAAGATGGATTCAGCAGAGAATGTTAGTTTGGCGGGTAGGCATTTTTCTCTCATATGATATATTACAAAATTTCTTATATTCACATGTACCCTTTTTTATGCAAAGTTTGTTGAACGTACATCGAGTATTTAAATCATCATGGCTGAAATAAAACTGAATTTAACATATGGTACCAACCTCCGTTTTTGTCTGTACTTACTAGCACAGTGGTTGGCCAACTGCAGCACGCGTGCCAGAGGCGGCATGCAGACTGCTTTCTGCTGGCACGCCAGCTGTCACCAAATGACAGCAAGACTTTTCAGTCTTGTTGCCATTTGTTGGATGCCCCGCCACTGCGCTGTACCTCTGAACATAAAGATCTTCAGATGCGTCAAAACTATGCATCTGCTAGGCCCGCCCCTTACGCTTCCTGCCCGGGCTCCACAGAGGAGTGATAACAGAAAGTGTCACTCTGCTGTCCTACAGGCTGGCTGCTACTGTACCTCACCGGTGCGCATCTCCTCCTCCTCCTCAGGACTGCCAGAAATTCTACCAGAGGTATTTAAATGAGTTTGTGACCAGATTGGGGGCTGGGGGCAGGAAAGTGGGCTTGGGGAGATGAGCATGTCAGCAGATTGGGGAAGGGGGGAGAGGTGAGCTTTGAAGATGGGAGAATGAGTATATGGCCAGATTTGCAGTGGGGGTAGGAAGGTGAGCTTCGGGAGATCGGGGAAAAAACATGTGACCAGATTGGGGTGCAGGATTGTTAGCTTAGGGAGATAGGGGAATCAGCACGGTGACCAGATTGAGGGGGGGGGGGGGGGGGGGAGGTTTTTGAGCCTGAACAAGATTGCTAGGGGGATAGGTTGGTTATGAAGGAAAACCAGCTTTTTGACTACTTTGGGGGATTGAGGGAAGGAGTGACGAGCCTGAAAATAATTTCTGGGGGCCATGGGGAACAAGCTAACTGACTACTTTAGGGGGTGCGGTGGGGATGGTGAGTCGTAATGTGATTAGTCTGTGTGTGTGAGGGGGTGAGATCTAAGTGTGATTGGTGCAGCTCTGTGGGGGTCACCAGTATATGGGGTACCAATGTATGTCAGACAGTGGTGGGGGGGCAGCCCTCATTCACTTAAAATGAGTAAGGGCTGCTCTTTCCCACTGTCAGTAAGTGTACAGTAGGTGGTGGTGGGGGGGTATACTGGTTCATTTGGAGGATTCCAAGGAGCAGTGACAAACTTTACTATCTATTTTTCTGAAAGTTGTAAACCTCTTTAGGGCCGTGCAGGTCAGGCAGTGTTGTTGAGAATTTGGGGACATAGCTATTAAATACCTGGTTTATGTCACATATTTGTGATATATTACTTTCCGGTATGGCTCGGCACAACAAGCGCTTCAGCTTTGATTTTTTTTTCCGGCACTCCGCACAAAAATGTTTGCCGACCCCTGTACTAGTAAATCGATCAAAAGAAATAACTTCTCAAGTGTTAACATTTATTCACTACACAAAGTATACAATCATTAGAACAGCAATATCTATATCATACTGCTTCATTATTAGGCTACTTTCACACCTGCGTTCGGAGCGGATCCGTCTGGTATCTGCACAGACTGATCCGCTCCTATAATGCAAACGCTTAGATCCGTTCAGAACAGATCCGTTTGCATTACCATGAACAAAAAAATAATAATAATAATTTTCCGTTTTGACTTTACATTGAAAGTCAATGGGGGACGGATCCGTCAACTTCAAACGGATCCGTCCCCATTGACTTACATTGTAAGCCTGGACGGATCCGTTTGCCTCCGCACGGCCAGGCGGACATCCGAACGCTGCAAGCAGCGTTCAGGTGTCCGCCTGCTGAGCGGAGTGGATACCAAACGGAGCCAGACTGATGCATTCTGAGCGGATCCGCATCCACTCAGAATGCATTAGGGCTGGACGGATCCGTTCGGGGCCGCTTGTGAGAGCCTTCAAACGGAACTCACAACCGGAGCCCCGAATGCTAGTGTGAAAGTAGCCTTAAAGGAAATGTTAAATAAATGTTTTACAAATTAAAACCAGACCATTTTGAGGTATGCCTCTTTCATACATAAATGATGCACATGTGCTCTACTTGCCCATGTATTCATTGACTTTAATGTGTGTATTCACACATCAGTGGTATACCACAGACTGTTTTCTCTGTGATTACAGATCCCTCTATATGTTACACATAGGGGTCTTCAGCGCTCAGTAGAACTCAATACTGAAGACAGTATTCATTGTGTGAGGGATCTGTTATCACCAACAAAATAAGGCATCTTTCTGTGGTGTCACCCACAGTCAGTGGTATACCACTGATGTTTGATATACACATTAACCCCTTCAGTACGAAGCCACTTTTCACCTTAAATCAGGCCAATTTTTGCATCTGACCTGTTTTCTCATGACACATTTTACTTCATGTTTGAGTCGATATGTTTTACTTTTAGTTATAGAAAAATATCCAAAATGTACAGAAAATTTGGACAAATTCACAATTTTTAAAATTTTGAATTTCTCTGCTTTTAAGGCAGATAGTGAAACCTCATAAAATAGTTAATAATTTACATTTACCATATGTCTGCTCTATGTTTGCATGATTTTGTAAATTACATTTTATTTTTGTAGAACGCTAAAAGGCTTAGAATTTTTTTAAACAATTCTTAAAATTTTTAAGAACATTTCTAAAACCCAATTTTTTAAGGACCAGTTCAGTTATGAAGTTACTTTGTGGGGCTTACCTAGTAGAAACCACCCATAAATGACCCATAACCATTTTAGAAACTACACCCCTCAAGTTATTTAAAACTGATTTTGCAAACTTTGTTAACCCTTCTGTTCCACAAGAATTAAAAGAAAATGCAGGTGAAATGTCAAAATTTCACTTTTGCACATTTTCCATTTTAACCCCGTTTTACTGTAACAAAGAAATGGTTAACATCTAAACAAAACTCAATATTTATTACCCTGATTCTGCAGTTTACAGAAGCACCCCATATGTAGTTGTAAACTGCTGTATGGGCACAACATAGGGCTCAGAAGGGAAAGACCACCATATGGTTTTTGGAGGGCAGATTTCACTAGGATAATTTTAAGTTGCCATGTCAAATTTGAAGACCCCCTGATGGACACCTACAGTGGAAACTCCCAAAAAGTGTCCCCATTTTGAAAAATACAGGACAAATTGACAGTTTTATTGGTACTATTATTGGTACGCTTTTTGTGAGGCAAGGTAACAAAAAAATAGCTGTTTTGGCACAGTTTATTTATTTATTTTTTACAGTATTCAACTGGCAGAATAGATCATGCGTTATTTTTATAGAGCAGGTCATTACGCACGTGACAATACCAAATATATATATATTTTTGTTTCAGTTTAACATAATAAAGCATTTAAAAAAATAATAATCATGTGTTTGTGTCTACATTTTCTGAAAGCCATATTTTTTTTAATTTTTCTGCTGATCGTCTTGTGTAGGCGCTTGTTTTTTGGCGGGAAGAGTTTAAGTTTTTATTGGTACTATTTTTTCGGGCAAAGTGACCAAAAAGAAATAGCTGTTTTGGCACAGTTTTTATTATTATAATTTTTTTTTATGTCATTCAACTGAGAGGCGATAGGATATTTTTATAGAGCAGGTTGTTACGGGGTGACGGGGTGGATCATCTGATATTGTATATAGAGCCGGTTTTTATGGACGTAGTGATATCTAATATGTATGTTGTTTTTTTTCAGTCTTTTGGGTGTTTTTTTACTTGGAGCTTTTATTTTTATTTTGAAAAACTCTTTTTTTGAAACTTATTTTTTTACTTTTTATTTTTGTCATTGTGCATTATAATGCATTATCTGTCATTTATAATACACTGACAGCCTGCCTATGAGACCCAGCCTAGGGGCAGGATCTCATAGACTTCTGTAGGAGGCAAGCTCCGATGCCTGTGTAAGGCATTGGGCTGCCGTTCCAGCCATTGAGTCCCCTTCACTGCAGGGGGTGGGTGCCCATACCCTCTGCAAACTCTGTGCATGCCACAGTCAGTGTTGACCGCCGGAAGAGGTGTATTCACCAAATGGTGTATACAGCAGGGGCTCAGCTGGACCCCTGCTGCTAATCGAGCAGGCACAGCTCCTGAATCTGTCCAATCAGGGTGCCTAACATGTACGGCACTGGGACTGAAGTCACTTATAGCCCAATACATTAACCAACATGTGCACTAGAAATATGGTGCACATTAAACCTGAGATCTACGCCAGCTCCCTTGCTGCAACGCACACCTATGAGGTTTCTTATTAAGACGGGCGTATGAAAAGCCAGCCTTAATAAGAAGAAAATCCCTTTATTGTCCCTCAGTGGGGAAATTTTGGCATAACAGCAGCATTCACATTCACAACAGGAGCAAAATGAGAGTGATTAGTAAATTAAATAACACAGAATTTACTTAAGAAATTTACTACTGGGTTTCTGGGAACAGTGGTGGTTATAAATCCTAACCGCTGCTGGGAGGAAGGATCTCCGATAATGTTCCTTCGTGCACCTAGGATGCAGCAGTCTGTCACTGAAGGAGCTCTCCAGCTCCACAACAGCTTCGTGCATGGGGTGGGAGACATTGTCTATCAATGATGTTAATTTTGCTAGAGTTCTTCTGTCACCCACCTCCTGCACTGGATCAAGGGGACAACCTAGGACAGAGCTGGCCTTCTTAATGAGCTTATCTAATCCCTGTCTCTCAGCCACAGATAAGCTGCTCCCCCAACAAAGCACACCATAGAATATGGCTGATGCCACCACTAAGTCAAAGAAGGTCTTTAGGAGCACTCCAAAGGACCTCAGTCTCCTCAACAGATAGAGTCTGCTCTGACCCTTTTTGAAAAGAGCATCAGTGTTATACCTCCAGTTCAGTTTGTTGTTCAGGTGAACACCCAGGTACTTATAAGAGTCGACCACCTCAATGTCCGTTCCCTGTATGTTCACCGTAACCAAAGCAGAGGGCCTGTGTCTGCGGAAATCCACCACCAGCTCCTTGGTTTTGCCCACGTTGATCTGCAGCTGGTTCCGCTGACACCAGTCCACAAAATCCTGTGTCCCCTGTCTGTACTCTGAGTCTTCCTCACCTGTGATAAGGCCGACTATGGCAGAGTCAGAGAACTTCTGTAGGTGGTAGCCTGGGGAGAAGTCTGCAGTGTAGAGGGTGAAGAGAACCGGTGACAGCACAGTTCCCTGTGGTGCCCTAGTGCTGCAGATCAGCTTGTCAGAGACACAACCCTGAGATTTAACAAACTGTGGGCGTTCTGTGAAGTAGTCAAGTATCCAACGTGACATGTGGTGGTCCACTCCTGCCATCTCCAGCTTATCCCTCAGAAGTCCAAGTTGGATGGTGTCAAAAGCACTGGAGAAATAAAAAAACATGATCCTCACAGCCTCTCCAAGTGAGTTAGAGCTCGATGTAGGAGGTAGATGATGGCATCATCCACCCCGATGCCAGGCTGGTAGGCAAACTGCAGTGGATCCAATGAAGTCCTCACTTGATGAAGACCAGCCTCTTGAGGGTCTTCATCAAGTGTGAGCTCAGTGCTATCGGCACCCTCCAAAGTATTCTGCTTAGGGTACATGTACATATAAAAGTAATGTTGTTCCAGAAAGCCACACCATCAATAAAGCTCAGCAACAGAAATTTTTTCAGTGGCTTTGCCACAACTGTGGTTGGGTTTTTACATAGGAGGCAGTTGAATTGTATGCTTTGCATTATCTTGTTTGTGGTTTTTTTTGTATGCAGTTCTCAGCACAGCTTTTTTTCTCTACTGTTGTGAGATGGGGAAACATCTCTCCTTGTCTGAACACTGTTTGTGTAGATTAAATTAAATGATCTGGACTAACATTCTGCTGTTTGGCCACAAGATGCTTCCATATTCATGAGAGGTGGGGGTTACACAGAGCCTGGAGAGGAAGAGAAAGGGAGCAACCATCTTAGAGGGAGCTGAGACTGAGGAACTGTGTGAGCAGAGGATCCAACGGCATTCAGGTGTAAGAGCATCCTTCAGTGACCAGAGATGCAGCTAGATGAAGCTCATTGTGTCCAAGACCCTGATACTGTCCAGAGGAACGAGGATTGCTTTCAGGAACGCTGATGAGAGCCGAGGAGCAAAGCTACATACACTGTGGGACCGCATGCTTGTTGGAGAGGCTTTTGTTCGTTCCAGAGTCACCAGCAGAAGCAGAGCAGACCGGGGTCGATAAGATCGTGCACGCACCTCATTACAGTGTTGGCGCCTAGAGACTGAAACCAGGCCTGTAGTTAGTTAGTGTCTCTGTTTGTGTCAGGCCACAAGTGTTGCTATTGTCCATTGCAAGAACTCCATAACTTAAAGAGACATTTCACATTGGAGAGCTGATAAACTTCCCACAAACTCAAGCCAGGCTGAGGTTTTGCTCAGAAGGAATACTTAGGCACGTGCTACAAGACCAGTTATGGGAGGGGGAATCCTGTAGAGCTTTATAAGATTGTAAGTTGTCGTGCTAGCCCGTACAACACATCCATACAGTTATTTTTGTTTTTTTAGGGTAATAACAGGTAAGGTGTGGCGGTTTAGTCATGCCCGCCAGTAGGTAAATTACCACGCTTTCCTCCTGCATCCATCGGAGGGTGCCGCGCTGTGCAGCACAAGGGTCTCAGCCTTCGGGCTAGGTGTATGTAAAGCTATTGGAGGTTTCCAGCATTTGTGGTTGTGTTCATTACCACATTTAAGTAAAACTCTGTTCTGGCAAAAGCTGGTAGTGGAGTTGTTTTCCTTGTTCGTCACTTAGCTGTATCTTGGGGAGCCCACCCCGCTATATGGCTTACACTGTCATACACTACAACTGCCCCATGTGACTGACAGAACCACTGTTGAGAATAGAATTTGACTGTTTCTATATACTGTCTTGTCTTACACAGTGTCACTGGGTCAGTAACATTTTTGAGAGTTTGGGAACTAGATATGCAAATACCCCCTTTTTTAACAGGAACTTAAAGGCTGTAAGGAACTTAGCCATTTCCCAGCTCCGTCATACATGCTAAATGCTGTCAAGGGAAAGCAGGCGGGCGCCCAGCCAACATTCTGTTATAAGGGTTCAACAACATGTTCCATTTGTTCTTTATTTAGTAAAGGTTAGAAGAAATGTCATCGGTCTGCATCGCTACTTCCGACTATCACCTTACATCACACAGCTCATTTACAGATTGCTGGTCACTTCATGGATGGATTACACAATCTTAACCCCACAGTTTCAGTTACATGTTATACAGTGTTAACCCTTCATTGTAATTTCTTATATTAAAAAAACACAGTCAAGAAATATATAAAAGATTAAAAACAGCAAACCATTCATCCAGTAAAGCCCAGATTAGCAATACCTCACAATTCACTTGTCATAATAATAAGAATACATTTTTAGACACTTTTTTTCTGACAATTTCTCTAATTTTACCACTAACATTCAAAGTGAAAGTGCTATATGTATAACAATGGTACAGATATCATGCACAGGCTATAACACAAAAAGGTGGGAAAGTCGCTTTAATACCCTAGTCATAAAGTGGTTAATATGAGTCATTATTTAGGACATTTAGGATTGTGTCCGTATTGCAGTGCGCAAACCTCAAAATACAGATACTTTGCAAGTACAAAGAGTATAGGTTAGAGAGGGCTCACCTACTAGTCAAAAATGATATGGGTGCTCCTACAAGAGGATTCACCCACTCCTCTGAAATTTATGACAAGAAATATAAAAATAGTAGGGCACACCAGCACCTGGATTTCACACGGAGAGTTTAGATACAATAATATGTATTTATTAAACACAAAAAACAATCTATTCCGACATATTATAATGCATAGATAAAATCTATAAAAGACATAGATACAGTGGGTATGTGAATATAAAAATATAAAATATAATATAAAACAGAAATAAAAATTCCTTATATTGACCTATGGGTCAGAGTCTTTTGAGACAAAAGGACTTCACGTGCTCGGCAATAAATTGTTGCTGCAAAGTCAGTAAAATAAATTCACTATTGGTAATAGAATAGATAGGTCGCAGTTGTTTTACTCACTGTTTCGACACTGACGATTTAATTGTAACACTGGTGGCGTCCCACGAGTGATACTATTCTTAATGCGTTACGGTGTAATAGGAATTTCCACCGAGTCTATGTGAATATCAGGTCCGGGATCTTCAGTGATGTAAGAAGCTGTGCTGTCGTAGAAGCCGCTCAGTGGTATCTTAATGCTGCGCTGTTTGTTTATATCACGCAAGCTGTAGAGTCACCAAATGCGCTTCCCATAAGTTACCGACAGGTATCCAGCTTTCCTTTATGAAAGTATATTCTCACCGATCCCTTGGCTGTTGGTTCCTTTTCTTTAAGCGCTTTAATCTTCTAATTCTGTGTCTTATTTCATGGGATTTACCATACGCGTTTCAGAGTGCTCCGACTCCTTCCTCAGTGGCTAAATTTCCCATAGAAATGACCCATTTTTATATCCACCTACACAGGTGCAGTCTGAATTAATTAGCTTCCATTGTGTGCAGGAAATGACGTGAATGGTTGGATTTCACAATATGCCGCATCTTGGATTTCACAATATAAGAACATATATAGCTAGTTTTAATCTATATTAAAAACTTATTAAATAAACAAGTGAATAGATATATCACTAAAAAATTCAATTAATATATGCAATGTCGGAAATGACCTTATATTATACATTTAGTGGGATAGAGTAGGAGAGCTGAATTGAAACCGCATCGCTTACTAGGCGATAATTCTACATTTTACACACTGCGGTTTTCAATGTCTACTTGCGTTTTTACTATAATTCAGCTATTACAATGTAGCAAGACTAAATCAGATATATAGCGTCTTTCCCAAAGGCTTACTACATATACAAAAATACATACACAAATGTAGTATATGTAATTTTTCTTTTTCTTTTCCAAAATAATACGTAAAGGTATAATAATATGTTCACACAGGTGTTCGGGCAAATCTTCAAAGAAGTATAGTGAGTAGGTGAAGTTTCTCCACCGAGGGGGGGTCCGGGCAGTCATAATAACCCACGGGGCCCCCCTCGGTAGAGGAACTCCACCCCCCAGCGACCTCATAGGAATCCATATATTTCTATCTCAGCATTTAATCCTGCTGGTAGCAGAGTATCGAAGTCAAAGATGTATCTGGACTCAATTCTCGACATTTTTTTAATATGGTTCCCGCCCCTCCAATCTACTTCTACTTTTTCAAGTGCGGAGAAGGTCAGTCCTTCTGGATTTTGATTATGGGAGGTCTTAAAATGGGTAGATAAAGTGTGCTTCTCATAACCCTTCCTTATATTTGAAATATGTTCGGCTATACGAACTTTTAGTTGTCTTTTAGTTCTGCCCACATATTGTCTTTTACAGGGACATTGTATAATGTAGATTACACTATTGGAATTACATGTAAGGAAGTCTTTGATTGTATGTTGATGGGTGTTTGTGGTAGACTTTATTATAGATGTCTTTTTCGGGAAAGTGGTATTCTTACACCCCATACACTTTCCACATCGGAAAAAACCCACGGTATTTGTCCATTTTTGTATGGAAGAATCCACTGTAATTTTATTCTTTTTAGGGATAGTGGGTGCTACCATTAAAGCTAAATTTGGCGCTTTAGTAAAAGTGACCTGCGGAAAATGTGGCACTAGATGACCTATCGTTTTATCCTTATTTATAAAGTGCCAATGCTTGTTTATTATATATTTCACCTTTTTATGATGAGTGTTAAAAGGTAAAATAAGCCTTATATTTTCATCTTTACATTCTCTTTTACTTTTTATATCAAAGAAAGACTTTCGATCCATTTGTCTAACTGTATTTAATGCTATATCAAGGATTTCTTCAGGGTATTGTTTATCAGAGAATTGGTTTTTCATAATTAAGGCCTCTTCTTCAAAATCCTCTATTTTGGAACAGTTCCTCCTAATTCGTCTAAATTGTCCCGTTGGTATATTTAGGAGCCATTGAGGCAGGTGACAGCTATTATATAGAATATAGCTATTTTTTGCAGTAGGTTTTCGATATGTATTACATTAATTTTGTATCCTCTATTTTAATTTGTAAATCTAAGAACTCCACCATCTTCTGGCTAGTCTTTCCTGTGAACCGTAAATTATAGTCATTTTTGTTAATATCCTCTAGAAATTTATCTAAAGATGCCTGATTCCCTTTCCATATGAAGAGGACATCGTCGATGTACCTCTTCCACAGCACCAGGTCTGTCCCCAGCCTCGGATCAATTTCCCTCTGTTCCCAACTAGCCATAAACAAATTGGCATAGCTGGGGGCAAACCTGGTGCCCATCGCAGTGCCACATATTTGTAAATACATATCTGAGTCAAACCAAAAATAATTATGATCCAGAATGTATTGAGTGACTGTCTGCAAGTATTTTATTTGTTCTGTGGGTAATTGGCTATTTTCTTGCAATTGTTGGCCCATGGCATCTATCCCCTGTTTATGGTTTATTATTGTATATAAGGACTGTACGTCCAGTGTTCCTATCGTCCATTCGGGGTTGTATTTTAATTTCTCTACTATTTGTATTACGGAGGTTGTGTCCTTTATATAGGATTTAGTCTTTTTGACTGCTGGTGGTAGATGTTTATCTATATAGTGTGATAGGTTCGCAGTAAGCGAGTCTATCCCAGAAATTATCGGTCGTCCAGGTGGATTAATAGGGTCTTTGTGTAACTTAGGTATACAGTAGAATACAGGCAATCTACATTGACTATTCGTAATATAATGATGTTCCTGATGTGTCAGAATTCCTAATTTTTGTCCTTCTTCACATAGGCTCATTAACTGTTTTTGGAATTCTGTAGTGGGGTCAGTGCGTAGACATTTATACGTAGTTGTATCTGACAGTTGTCTAGTGCATTCCTTTTTATAGTTCTCTGCATTCCACACTACAATAGCTCCACCTTTATCCGCTGGTCTTATTATAATTTTATTATCTTTTTGTAATTGTTTTATTGCCTGCATCTCCGTCTTTGATAGATTATTCTCTCTATTACTACCAATTTTTATTTTCCTAATATCGAATTCAACTGCTTGTCTAAAAGCTATCATCTCCTCACTTATCTCTTGACGTGGGTATTTTACTGATTTACTCTTTACATCCGTGTGAACATATTTTCTTCCCTCTATTGGGTTCGCTCCATTCACTATTGGGTTCTTGATGAAATATTTCTTTAGGCATAATTTCCTAATATATTTCTCTATGCCTATTAATGTGTCAAATTTATTTAATTGGTTGGATGGTGCAAATTTCAGACCTTTATTTAATAATGTTATCTGTGCAGAAGTGAGAATAGTAGTACTCAAATTAACAATAGCATCAGAATTAGCTAATTGTAATGATTGTTGTGCTTTCTTTTGTTTGAGTCCTCTACGTAATTTCCTTTTTCGTGTCTTTGTGATTTGTATTGGTGTCTCTGTGTGTTCTGAGGTTCCTCGTGACGTGTTCGTGATTGTGGTACTTTGTGTTGATAATGTGTTCTGTTGTAGTATTGGTCCCGACTGACATCCCTGTGTCTTAGATTGTATCTGTGTGTTGGGGACTCTATCTGTATTGGATGTGAATGGGGTGATCGTCTTGGTGTTTTCTGTCGTGATCTTACTTTGTGATGGGGTGGGGTTTGGTCTAAAAAATGGTTCTCCGTAAATATTTCATATCTATTTGAAGTTGGTATATTAAAATCTCCTTGATCTTGATTATGTACTATATTTGTCTCTATAACCGGTTTTGTGTATTGATTATTGGTCTTTTTTTGTGTTAAATTTTTCGGTTCTTTCTTTGCATTCCGAATTTTTTTACTTTTTTTAGAAATTATATCGTATTCAAATTTATCTATATTTTTGCAAATACGTTCTTGCCATATTTTATATTCCTCACATTTAGGTAAATTTATCATAGTGCCCTTTAATTCTTCTATCTGGATTGTCAATTGCTCCAAAATCTGGGATCTCCTTTTTATAACCATTTCCATTAATAAAATGGACTGTGTTTGTAAAAGGTTATTCCATTCTTTTTCAAAATCACTACTACAGAGATCATACGCTGGGATTTTGGTCAAAAGCAATCCAGTTGGTATTGTACCTTGTATAATATACTGTCTAAGGGCTCTAATTTCCCAACGTTGTTTTAACTGTTTTTGTAGTAGAGTTTCTAGTTCTCTGAAGATTTCTCCTATTGATTTTTCATTAGGGGGGCTCAATGGCCCTTCCTCATCTTTCTCAAACGTAAATGCTTCCACTTTCAATCGTTTACTCTCCATGTGACTCCAAATGTCCATTTTTTGACAAGAGGGAGCTCACTCTCAGTAGGTAAAGGTATAAATTCAAAGAGTATAGGTTAGAGAGGGCTCACCTACTAGTCAAAAATGATATGGGAGCACCCATATCATTTTTGACTAGTAGGTGAGCCCTCTCTAACCTATACTCTTTGAATTTATACCTTTACCTACTGAGAGTGAGCTCCCTCTTGTCAAAAAATGGACATTTGGAGTCACATGGAGAGTAAACGATTGAAAGTGGAAGCATTTACGTTTGAGAAAGATGAGGAAGGGCCATTGAGCCCCCCTAATGAAAAATCAATAGGAGAAATCTTCAGAGAACTAGAAACTCTACTACAAAAACAGTTAAAACAACGTTGGGAAATTAGAGCCCTTAGACAGTATATTATACAAGGTACAATACCAACTGGATTGCTTTTGACCAAAATCCCAGCGTATGATCTCTATAGTAGTGATTTTGAAAAAGAATGGAATAACCTTTTACAAACACAGTCCATTTTATTAATGGAAATGGTTATAAAAAGGAGATCCCAGATTTTGGAGCAATTGACAATCCAGATAGAAGAATTAAAGGGCACTATGATAAATTTACCTAAATGTGAGGAATATAAAATATGGCAAGAACGTATTTGCAAAAATATAGATAAATTTGAATACGATATAATTTCTAAAAAAAGTAAAAAAATTCGGAATGCAAAGAAAGAACCGAAAAATTTAACACAAAAAAAGACCAATAATCAATACACAAAACCGGTTATAGAGACAAATATAGTACATAATCAAGATCAAGGAGATTTTAATATACCAACTTCAAATAGATATGAAATATTTACGGAGAACCATTTTTTAGACCAAACCCCACCCCATCACAAAGTAAGATCACGACAGAAAACACCAAGACGATCACCCCATTCACATCCAATACAGATAGAGTCCCCAACACACAGATACAATCTAAGACACAGGGATGTCAGTCGGGACCAATACTACAACAGAACACATTATCAACACAAAGTACCACAATCACGAACACGTCACGAGGAACCTCAGAACACACAGAGACACCAATACAAATCACAAAGACACGAAAAAGGAAATTACGTAGAGGACTCAAACAAAAGAAAGCACAACAATCATTACAATTAGCTAATTCTGATGCTATTGTTAATTTGAGTACTACTATTCTCACTTCTGCACAGATAACATTATTAAATAAAGGTCTGAAATTTGCACCATCCAACCAATTAAATAAATTTGACACATTAATAGGCATAGAGAAATATATTAGGAAATTATGCCTAAAGAAATATTTCATCAAGAACCCAATAGTGAATGGAGCGAACCCAATAGAGGGAAGAAAATATGTTCACACGGATGTAAAGAGTAAATCAGTAAAATACCCACGTCAAGAGATAAGTGAGGAGATGATAGCTTTTAGACAAGCAGTTGAATTCGATATTAGGAAAATAAAAATTGGTAGTAATAGAGAGAATAATCTATCAAAGACGGAGATGCAGGCAATAAAACAATTACAAAAAGATAATAAAATTATAATAAGACCAGCGGATAAAGGTGGAGCTATTGTAGTGTGGAATGCAGAGAACTATAAAAAGGAATGCACTAGGCAACTGTCAGATACAACTACGTATAAACGTCTACGCACTGACCCCACTACAGAATTCCAAAAACAGTTAATGAGCCTATGTGAAGAAGGACAAAAATTAGGAATTCTGACACATCAGGAACATCATTATATTACGAATAGTCAATGTAGATTGCCTGTATTCTACTGTATACCTAAGTTACACAAAGACCCTATTAATCCACCTGGACGACCGATAATTTCTGGGATAGACTCGCTTACTGCGAACCTATCACACTATATAGATAAACATCTACAACCAGCAGTCAAAAAGACTAAATCCTATATAAAGGACACAACCTCCGTAATACAAATAGTAGAGAAATTAAAATACAACCCCGAATGGACGATAGGAACACTGGACGTACAGTCCTTATATACAATAATAAACCATAAACAGGGGATAGATGCCATGGGCCAACAATTGCAAGAAAATAGCCAATTACCCACAGAACAAATAAAATACTTGCAGACAGTCACTCAATACATTCTGGATCATAATTATTTTTGGTTTGACTCAGATATGTATTTACAAATATGTGGCACTGCGATGGGCACCAGGTTTGCCCCCAGCTATGCCAATTTGTTTATGGCTAGTTGGGAACAGAGGGAAATTGATCCGAGGCTGGGGACAGACCTGGTGCTGTGGAAGAGGTACATCGACGATGTCCTCTTCATATGGAAAGGGAATCAGGCATCTTTAGATAAATTTCTAGAGGATATTAACAAAAATGACTATAATTTACGGTTCACAGGAAAGACTAGCCAGAAGATGGTGGAGTTCTTAGATTTACAAATTAAAATAGAGGATACAAAATTAATATGTAATACATATCGAAAACCTACTGCAAAAAATAGCTATATTCTATATAATAGCTGTCACCTGCCTCAATGGCTCCTAAATATACCAACGGGACAATTTAGACGAATTAGGAGGAACTGTTCCAAAATAGAGGATTTTGAAGAAGAGGCCTTAATTATGAAAAACCAATTCTCTGATAAACAATACCCTGAAGAAATCCTTGATATAGCATTAAATACAGTTAGACAAATGGATCGAAAGTCTTTCTTTGATATAAAAAGTAAAAGAGAATGTAAAGATGAAAATATAAGGCTTATTTTACCTTTTAACACTCATCATAAAAAGGTGAAATATATAATAAACAAGCATTGGCACTTTATAAATAAGGATAAAACGATAGGTCATCTAGTGCCACATTTTCCGCAGGTCACTTTTACTAAAGCGCCAAATTTAGCTTTAATGGTAGCACCCACTATCCCTAAAAAGAATAAAATTACAGTGGATTCTTCCATACAAAAATGGACAAATACCGTGGGTTTTTTCCGATGTGGAAAGTGTATGGGGTGTAAGAATACCACTTTCCCGAAAAAGACATCTATAATAAAGTCTACCACAAACACCCATCAACATACAATCAAAGACTTCCTTACATGTAATTCCAATAGTGTAATCTACATTATACAATGTCCCTGTAAAAGACAATATGTGGGCAGAACTAAAAGACAACTAAAAGTTCGTATAGCCGAACATATTTCAAATATAAGGAAGGGTTATGAGAAGCACACTTTATCTACCCATTTTAAGACCTCCCATAATCAAAATCCAGAAGGACTGACCTTCTCCGCACTTGAAAAAGTAGAAGTAGATTGGAGGGGCGGGAACCATATTAAAAAAATGTCGAGAATTGAGTCCAGATACATCTTTGACTTCGATACTCTGCTACCAGCAGGATTAAATGCTGAGATAGAAATATATGGATTCCTATGAGGTCGCTGGGGGGTGGAGTTCCTCTACCGAGGGGGGCCCCGTGGGTTATTATGACTGCCCGGACCCCCCCTCGGTGGAGAAACTTCACCTACTCACTATACTTCTTTGAAGATTTGCCCGAACACCTGTGTGAACATATTATTATACCTTTACGTATTATTTTGGAAAAGAAAAAGAAAAATTACATATACTACATTTGTGTATGTATTTTTGTATATGTAGTAAGCCTTTGGGAAAGACGCTATATATCTGATTTAGTCTTGCTACATTGTAATAGCTGAATTATAGTAAAAACGCAAGTAGACATTGAAAACCGCAGTGTGTAAAATGTAGAATTATCGCCTAGTAAGCGATGCGGTTTCAATTCAGCTCTCCTACTCTATCCCACTAAATGTATAATATAAGGTCATTTCCGACATTGCATATATTAATTGAATTTTTTAGTGATATATCTATTCACTTGTTTATTTAATAAGTTTTTAATATAGATTAAAACTAGCTATATATGTTCTTATATTGTGAAATCCAAGATGCGGCATATTGTGAAATCCAACCATTCACGTCATTTCCTGCACACAATGGAAGCTAATTAATTCAGACTGCACCTGTGTAGGTGGATATAAAAATGGGTCATTTCTATGGGAAATTTAGCCACTGAGGAAGGAGTCGGAGCACTCTGAAACGCGTATGGTAAATCCCATGAAATAAGACACAGAATTAGAAGATTAAAGCGCTTAAAGAAAAGGAACCAACAGCCAAGGGATCGGTGAGAATATACTTTCATAAAGGAAAGCTGGATACCTGTCGGTAACTTATGGGAAGCGCATTTGGTGACTCTACAGCTTGCGTGATATAAACAAACAGCGCAGCATTAAGATACCACTGAGCGGCTTCTACGACAGCACAGCTTCTTACATCACTGAAGATCCCGGACCTGATATTCACATAGACTCGGTGGAAATTCCTATTACACCGTAACGCATTAAGAATAGTATCACTCGTGGGACGCCACCAGTGTTACAATTAAATCGTCAGTGTCGAAACAGTGAGTAAAACAACTGCGACCTATCTATTCTATTACCAATAGTGAATTTATTTTACTGACTTTGCAGCAACAATTTATTGCCGAGCACGTGAAGTCCTTTTGTCTCAAAAGACTCTGACCCATAGGTCAATATAAGGAATTTTTATTTCTGTTTTATATTATATTTTATATTTTTATATTCACATACCCACTGTATCTATGTCTTTTATAGATTTTATCTATGCATTATAATATGTCGGAATAGATTGTTTTTTGTGTTTAATAAATACATATTATTGTATCTAAACTCTCCGTGTGAAATCCAGGTGCTGGTGTGCCCTACTATTTTTATATTACTTTGCAAGTACACTTAGCATTTTCTCACTCCCATCACTAGAAATGACTATTCTCGTCCACAATAGGAACGGACATATGGATGCAGACAGCAGACAGACTGGTGCGGATACAAAATATGGTCGTGTGCATGAGCCCTTTATTGTGAAGTACTCATTTTGTAAAGATAAAAATTTGGATTGTTTGCACATCCCCTTTCGGGAAGGCCTGCAGAGAGGGATACGCGCTCATGTACATGAACATATGATATCTTTGTGCAGGAGAGACAATCTGGACCTGTCCTGTGATATCAGGAAACCCTGCTTGCTTTAGGCAGGGGCGGATTTGCCACAGACCCTACAGGGAAATTTCCTGGTGGGCCAATACCCCAGGGGGCCACCCAAGTCCTCCTCTCTGCTGCTGACTTAGTACATAATGAGCTCTCAACAGTAATTAATGCTGTGAGAAACAGGTATCCGGCTACCGCATATGCCCTCCTGAATTCAACTGCTGTGGCCCGCACCTCACCTCCTAAGCCCCCTGCTCCATAGACAACTGGAGGAGGAGGGCAGAACATGGGAGCTATTGAGGGCCAGCTTTTGAGGCAGTATATTGTGCTACACTGTGGTAAATGGTTCTGCTGGGATCGTATTTTGCACTATAGAATTGTTGATCCTGCCTACTTGTCTTGCCCCACCTTCTGTTACTTTGGATCTGCCTACAAAATGGGGCCACTTTTAGTTTTTTCTTTCCAGGGCCATTTTAAGTTCCCAGTCCACCCCTGGCTTTAGGGAAGGGATTCCTGATTTTACATGAGAAAATGAGGCCCCCATCTTTGGCTATATATGTCTTGCAAATGAAGCAATAACCTGGCTGTGTTCTTGGAGTGTTACATCTATGAGCACGGCTCAATCCCCCTTACCAGGGGGAAATAATATTGAAAAGATTTTGGATTTTCCTCTGTAATTTGCGCTCTTTTTCTGTCTGAAGTAAACCAGAAATTGTCTGGTCATTGCTTATTCATTTTTGTATCCTTCGTGTGTGTTCACTAATGTTATCTACAATTACACCGCATCTTAGAACTGTAATGACTAAAGGGGTTCCTGGGACTTTAATACTGATAATAGAGGATAGGCCATCAATATCAGATCTTTGGGGGTTCAACTCCTGGAACCCCGCCAAAACAGCTGATCGAAGGAGTGCTACGGACCTTCTGAAGAAAAAATTGTGGCATGCTCCAATAGACGCTGTAGGGAACGCCCTGGTATAATGCTGACATCTGCAGAATGCAGTATCTGTATCCTGAGGAGCTGGTAAGGGGATCAAATACAATAATATTATTCTTTTAGGAAATTGCTAAAATGCAATCCTAGAACAGCAAAAGTGGCTCAATGCTGGAGCTTTAAATTGATGATAAGAAATTTAGTGCAGTTCTTACTTTTTGCTGTTTTCTTAAGCATTTTGAACGAAAAATAAACCCCAAAAACTAATCGACATTCCTGTGGTTGGAAACTAGTGCGAACTTTTCTTTCTGTTTTCTTGGCACAGCAGACTCCCATGATAATACATTTTTCATATTCCTGATGCGGAACCCTTTCCATAAATGCATGTTTCACGGTCATTACTCTCAGAGATAAATCACATTAAGGTATGTCTATTTCTGCAGAAAAATGTTTCTCCTTTTACCAAGCAATGTACAAGTAACAATAAGACCATTCATTTTCTAATTAGAGGAATCAAATATGGTACATACAAAGGATGTGTATCAAAGAAGCCAATGGACACTAAGGTTTCTGTGCTAAAGAGGCTTTCCCATCAAGCGATGACTTATCGCTAGAATATGCCATCAACTTATCTGAGAATGCAGCACTGGTTTAGTGATATGGCCCCGTCACAATTTTTGCCTACATACTGGCACTCCTCTCCATCCGCTGAAAATCAGAAAAACTAACACTGCAGCACCTTCATCCTCACATACTTACCAACACTGAAAAGGGAAAACTCAGGACATTTACGCCCTACCCCTTGGTCTATCTGGAATGTCCCCAAAATGCCCTGGAACACCATTAAACTGGCAACTATGGGGAAGGGCTTGCATAAGCCAAGTCCCTTTCAGTGCACTGTTCGTGGGACTGTCCTGGCAAATTCAGCACTGCTGACAAGTATGATTCTCAGCAGTTGGACCCCTACGACCAGAAAGTGATGACATGTCCTAGAGCTATGCCATCCTTTTCTGTGGTGTGAAAACTGCACGTGTCATTTCAATGGGGAATCATTATGGGATAAGGCCTGTATTATTATTGTTCACCCAGACCAGTACATATGGTTGTGTCTGTGCCTGTTGCTGCAGCTCAGTCCTATGCAAGTGAAAATGGACTGGGTTAAAGGGGTTTTCTGTGACTTTAATTACGGATGTCCTATCCTTAGGTCATGTCATCAATATTTGACCAAGGAACCCTCCCCTATCATCTTAGTACTGAGCAGCAGTGCAAGGCACAGTCACCAATGTATATACAGTGCTGTGGTAAACACTGAAGGGGGCTTTTAATCAGCTGATTGTGGGGTGAGTCATCTACCACTGTTCCAATGTTAATGATCGATCCTAGAGGTAGGCCTTCAATATTACACCCTTCCGGATATGGCAATTTTCAGTTACTAAGTTTCCATTTTCACTCTCTGCTTTCTCGGAGCCATAACTTTTTTATTTTTACATTCACATAGCATTATAAGGGCTTTTTTTTTGCCGGACAAGTTGTACTTTCTAATGTCACCATTTAATATTGCATACGATGTAGTGAGAAGCTGGAAAAAATCCGAATGGGGTAGAATAAAAAAAAAAGCACAATTATGCAAAAATATATGGGTTTAATTTTTACGACATTCTTTATGCAGTAAAACTGACCTGTGCCCTTCCTTCTCCGGGTTAGTACGATAACAGCGATACCACATTTATATATATTCTTGTGTTTTAACCATTTCTGGACCTCTGCCGAACATGTACAGTGGAAGTCCAGTCTTTAAAGATGGCGCCCACTCGCAAGCACAGCGGGCGCCATAGCTGCTGGGATTCTGCTGTTTTAAACAGCAGAGAACTGGGGCTAATGTCAATAGTACCGATCGCAGACAATTAACCCCTCAGATACTGTGGTCAAAAGCTGCACGCTTACTGGTCTGGGCTGCCTTCCCTTGGCTGGGGTCAGGGAAGGCGTTTAATACTAGTAATAGGCCTGGTTTGCTTTGTCCAGTTAAATGCAGGCCACCAGGATGGAAACTGGGCAGACCAAATTATAGTCAATGGTGTCCATCAGCGTTCTTAGTGTCTGTCATGCAACAGATCTGACACTGCCATCATTTTTCTTGTTCTGTTCCTATAATGGAAAAAAAACATTGATGTTTAGAGTACTCTGTGGCTTACCTGACCAAAATTGTCTGTATGCCTTGGGTTGGAACCTGAGTATATAAGCAGGTGTGATAATTCACAGTGACCTGTATAAAATGGAACATACAATTAGAATTACCGTAACAACCTATATAGTTGTAAAAAGATGTAATATTTTTAGACAGGAGTATTGACTACAATATTAAGTGGCCTGTTAACCAACAAAAAAAATCCACCAGATTGCTGGTAGATGCAGCCAGAAAGAACAGAGAAACGTGCAGTGTATATGAGCATATTTCATGCTAAGATCTCTAGATACATACTGCATTGATGCACACTGGAGCCATGGTCCCGAGTTCCAGTTCACAGACTGCAGCGGTGTAAACAAGCAGAGGCAGAAGGAGCGGACTGATGGCACAGAGAACGGCACCGGAGAAAGAGGTCAGTAAAGCAGACCTGGGAGCCTCATTAGGCCTGGCTGCAGTGTACAGACATCAGCATCCCGTGATCGCGCGAGGTGGTGATGCCTGACAGAGGGGAGCCCCCTTTCTCTAAACTTCTTAGATGTCATGTTTGCTATTGACTGAGGCATGTAAGGGGTTTAAACGTCCAGACTGGCACTTCTGCCACTCCAGGCAGTTAGAGCAGGAGCCTGGCTTCCATGTGAGAACCGGGCTCCTAGCAGCCTAGAATACACCCCATTAATGTCTGTTGTAAAAACACGACGGTCATTAAGTGGTTAAACATGCTATCCAACGGCATTCATGTTTAATCAAGTTTGGGCAAATACTGCTACCGTACAACTTGCAATATGTGGCCAAACTTGACTGTTACAATAGAGACTGCTATACATCCCAATAATGCCCACATTTAAAGTAGAATTAGGCAAAGCCCAGGTGCCATTTGTGACACCATGTAGACTGACAATGGACTTCACACAAGTGTTATTAAACCAGTCGTGCCTGCTAGCAGACCTAAAGGATAGCCACAAGGATCTTATTGGAAAAGTCCTGCCGAAAAGCAAGTTTTTCCAATGATAACATACTGTATTTGGGGAATTTGGGCTATTTATGTAATCCTATGATCTACTCAATATTTAAGCACCCCATGTTCAGTCTTTATACCAGTCACTGTTATGCTGGGTTCACATCACGTTTTTGTAATACATTAAATATATAAAGGTGTACGTTAATGGGTACCTCAGACAGATTCCATACATTGGCATTCGTCACCATAGAGCTCCATTGTAAAAAAAAAAAAAAGTATATGTTAACGCATGCGTTTTTTTGCTGGACTTTGCAGAATGGAAAATCATGGTACACTAAGCTTTTCCATATTCTTCTGTACAGTTTGGTCTTCTGCCAAATGAATGATGCATGGTATTACACATTTGCTCCAGGAACTTTAAACCACTGAAAACTTGCTTGATTTACTTTTTAACTCTCCAGGGACTGGTTTCCATAGAATGCAATAACTACTATAAATACATGGAAACCATGAAGCTTTCTACTTTCTACTGATGTAACTGTATACTACTCCATATATGAATAAAAAAATACTATATGGACAGTGATGACAAAGGACAACTTCGTATGGTATTTGCCCTTCAATTCGTTCTCTGTGCTTTCATTAAAAATACATGTTTTAAATATGGTGTTCTGCTAGTATAGTGGAAATAATAATGAACTTCGGAGGCTATAAGTGCCAGTTAGACTTCTAACCTCCTCCAGGCCAACATCAATAATAGTCCCACATTCCCTGAATCTAGGGAAGAGAATTAAATAAATATGGTGTCTATAAAAGAAAAAATAACTTACAAAATAATCACTCCACACATATAAAAACTACGATATCTAAAGGTTACCTTATCAATGCCATAGCCAAAATAAATGGAGAAACTTGCTCTTTCTGCCTGAACAAGGTAACATTATGGAGAAATAAAGGACTGAATCTTATAGCTAGGATATGTGAGTTTTGTTAAGGTTCTATCTAGTCTATTTTTTTGCCTCTTTATACAATTTTTGACCTGGCATCTTGACCTTTTACATAGTTTTTCTAATTTGGGAGCTCTAATGGAATAAAAAGACAGAAAAGCTAAAATTATAACTGCACTTGTGGTCACAGTTTTTAAGAAAGAAGGAAAGAAGAGGTGTCTAGGACCACATCCGTAACTCCAGATACAGCATCCACATAATCTGGGCTCTGCCTATAGTGCACAGTGCACACAGCTCTTTCCATAACGGTCGTTCTGCAAGACTCTAGTTTCACAAGACTACTACGTGTTCCATGGCCCCTAAGACCATTACATGACTAAAGCCATGGCTGGGTTGTAACATGGAGTAGAAATGGTTAGCTCTAGTGCATATGCACACTATCTACATCTCTAAGCGGCACCAGTTTTAAAAAGGCCTATCGGCTGAAACGTCGTGATTCGTGCAGCCGCCTCCTAATAAATATCACTTGAATTTCACAAGTTCTGTTTCGTGCTTGACTTTTCAAATGGATTTTATTACAAGACCCGGAGGCTCATATTGCTATTCTCCTTCTTTACTTCTGACCAATAGCAGCAAAGAAAATAGAAAAATATTGAAACATGTCATCAGCCCCTCCCCATAGTCTCTCTATAACAGGCCACACCGCCTGCAAAACCTCCTCTTTCTTTGCTGCTGACCGCAGAGATAAGTAGTGTGATTTGCTTTTTCTTGTCATTGTGATTCACATATATATATATATATATATATGTATATAGATTTTGTTTGCTTTATCTGTGCCTTGGTTTTTTCCCCCCTTTTTTGGGGCAAGTTGGGGGGGTTTATTGATTTATTTATACTGTTTTTGCTTAGTCTGGGGCTATTTTCATAGCTCCTCTACTGCTTGGCGTTCAGAAGGTTCAATTTACGCCTTTTTTCATGTATCCCGTCTCATTCCCCATGTACGCTTAGCCCACCTTCCTGTGCCTTCCTTTCTGCTCCCCCTCCCTTATCGGACGGCTCCTTTTCCCGCCGCTTACCTCAGTGCGGCTGCAGCAGCTCTCCCTGCCTTCCTTGCTAGTGCGCCCGAGATCTCGCGAGATCTCGGGCGCTTCCGCCTGTGACGTCATCGCATCTCGGAGCTCCGGCAGCATCGGCCCGTCCTCGGCTCTCTCTCAATCTCTCCTACAGGTTTTTTCCACAGCGCTTTTTTCTCTTTTCTGGCCTGGGGCAAATCCCCTTGCCAGCTTCTCAGCCCCACAATATATATATCTTAGTTTTTCCACTTCAGCAGTTCGGCCAGTTATAATAAAAACTCACAACATGCCCAATAAAGTACTCAGTGGCCAGGGCCCTGCAGAGGAGGATTTTCCTCTTGTGGAATTAACCCCTTCGGGGGAGGTTGATCATGCCCCGATCCCTGGTGATCAGGGATCGGATTTTCAGGCGTCCATATCTAACGCCATAGCTGCAGCCATGGGATCTATGACTTCGGTCATATCCCAAACTATTGCCCAGGCCCTTGCTGCCCATCCGGCTACCTCACAAACCCCGCAGCCCGTCATGGTGTCCTCACCCACCGGGCCAGGGATTTCTGCCTCCAGAAAAAGAGCTAATAATGGTGATGATGTTTCCACCAATGTTGGCGCGCTTGGTCCGCGCAAGAGAGCCTGTACGCGTCAGGCAGAACGCACGCGCAATTGGAAAAGTGCTAGAGCACTACAGGATTTGGATTCCGACTCTGAAGTTGGATCCGAGGAGGTGGCTATGGATGACGCCTTTGAGGAGGCAGAGGAGGACCCATCAGGGGTCATGGATGATAACCCCCTACCCGGGTGTAGCTCCCTTATGTCCGCTGCAGAAGGTATGCCTGCATCTTTAACGGACCCCTCTGGGGAACCCTTGTTCGACCCAGATTCGCTCCACCACCCCCGCTCGGCTGAGTGGTTACCGTTGGAGCACGTCTCCAAATATTTGGAGGCTAGAGTGCGCTGTCCTCTTTCCAAAGAGGCTCGCAATAAGCTTAGGGCAGAATGCCCCAGACCTGTCATCCCTAACAGGGTATGCGAGACTCCTACTGTCGATCCCAAGATGACGCAGTTCCTCGCAAAATCCGGCTGGAACCCGCGTAGGGGTCTGGAGTCGGCATTAAGGTCCTGTCAGGATAAACTCCTGGACATCTTTGGACCATTAGCAAAAAATTTGGACTTAGCGGAGGTAGCTAATGCAGGCAATAAACAGGTTGACCCTGTTGAATTGCGTGAATGGGTACAACGTGCCATTTGCATAGCAGGTAACGTAAATACGTCCCTGGCTACAGAAAGGCGTAAAGCCATACTTTTCAAAATAGAGCCCAAGCTATCCAACTTAGTTCTTACGGAGGCCGGTAAAGAGGCCCAGGGCCTATTATTTGGAGAACCTTTTATTAAGGACCTTGGGAGATTTGTGGGGGCTTTCACGGCCCTAGACAAGGCCCAAAGCTCTATGAAAAGAGTATTTCACGGTAGTGTCTCTACCAGGGCCGGCAGCTTTAGGGGCCGCCTGTCCGGCCGTGCCCAGTTTCAGTCCCGTGGTTCGGGCCGAGGCTCCTTTTCTCAGAGAGCTACCTTCCAGGAGCATAGACGGGACTCGTCATCCTTCTTCCCTTCACGAGGAAGTTCCTGGCGTCCAAGAGGATATAGAGGAAATCCTAATTCCAGACGTCCCTACGGTGAGTCTACCAACTCATTCAAATTTTTTAAATGTTTGTGTAGGGGGCAGATCACGCCTTTTTTTCTCCGGCTTGGTCCCGTATCACCTCAGACCAATGGGTCCTATCCACGGTCAGGGGTTTCCACATCGAGCTGACGTCCTCCCCGCTGTCCATCCCACATCCACATCCTGTGGTGCTGTCAGCGGAAAGCCGCATACTGGTCGACTCAGAACTGTCAGATCTTGTCCGCAAAGGAGCCATAGAACTGGCTCCTGTATCCCCTTGCGTGGTAATATTTTTCTGGTGGCAAAGAAGGGAGGCCAACTTCGGCCTGTTATCAATCTACGCGCCCTCAACGCGTTTGTCAGATACCGACATTTCAAAATGGAGGGCATCCATCTCCAGCGTGACCTTCTACAGATGGGCGATTGGATGGTCAAGTTGGACTTGAAGGACGCTTATCTTACTGTCCCGGTGGAGGACGCGTCCAGAAATCTTCTCTGTTTTTCTTGGCAGGACAGGATTTGGCGGTTCACGTGCCTCCCATTCGGCCTCTCGTCAGCTCCCTGGTGCTTCACCAAGCTGATGCGCCCGGCTATGGCATGGTTACGCAGTCGAGGAGTTCGTCTCATCGTATATCTGGACGACATTCTGGTCATGGCCCAGGATCGATCGGTACTGCTGAATCCTCTGCATTGGACCATGGATCTTCTGGCGGATCTGGGCTTCCTCATCAATCAGGAGAAATCTTGCCTCATCCCGTCGCGCGAGATGGAGTTCTTGGGTTTTCTGGTGGATTCCACGGCGGGAACACTCAGCCTACCTCCGGCCAAGGTTCGATCAATTCGGAAGGAATTGTGCAAAGCCAGGTCATCTGCCCAGATCCCTTTACGCCAACTAGCCAGGATCATAGGTCTGCTAGCCTCTTCTATCCAGGCGGTTTTTCCGGCTCCACTTCACTATCGGGCCCTCCAGCGCCTGAAGATTTCCCACCTACGGGCGGGGGTTTCCTACGCGGATTGGATCTCTCTGGACGAGGAGACCAAGGAGGAGTTTTCCTGGTGGATCCACAATCTGCAGGCTTGGAATGGCAAGGCTATCTTCGGCCATCGTCCGGATTTCGTGGTGGATTCGGATGCCAGCCTGTCAGGCTGGGGTGCTCATTGCGAAGGGATTACAACTGGAGGCGGTTGGTCAGAGGCCGAGGCAGGTTTCCATATCAACGCGCTGGAACTGTTGGCTGGATCGTTCGCGATCAAGAGCTTCACGAGGGACACGGCCAGATCCTGCATCCAATTACGCATGGACAATGTGTCAGCGGTGAGGTATATCAACGGCATGGGCGGAACCCGCTCCACCATCTTGTCTCGTTTGGCGAAGGATTTCTGGGACTACTGTCTAGACAAGGAGTTGATTGTTTTGGCGGAATATCTCCCTGGCGTCCAGAACATTCATGCGGATTGGAGTTCTCGGTATCTTTCCGATTCCAGCGACTGGCAGTTAGATCCAACGGTGTTCCGTTCCTTAATGTCAGTTTGGGGTCCTTTCTGCATCGACCTCTTTGCTTCCCAGCTGGCGCCTGGACCCGGAAGCCGAAGCGGTGGACGCGTTCCTGCAGGATTGGTCCAGAGATCTGCTCTACGCATTTCCTCCATTCCAGCTGATTCCCAGAACCCTGATTCAAGTACGACGATATTCGGCGGATCTGGTACTACTGGTTCCGTTTTGGAACTCCCAGTCGTGTTTCCCCACCTTCTGGAGATGTTGATAGAGATCCCGTACCTGCTCCCGACATCTCAGACTCTCCTCCGAGGTCCGAATCACCGACTACACCCTCTTCTCCTGGACGGATCCCTGCGCCTGTTGGCGTGTCGGATTTCAGGGGACCCTGGGAGGTCCCTGGAGTTTCGGGCACAGCTAGAGTCCTTTTGGAAAATGCATGGGCCCCAGGCACCAGAAGATCTTACAGATCAGCCTGGGGATCTTGGGCTCGCTGGTGCATGGCTAGGGACTTGGATCCCGTATCGGCACCTGTAATGGAGGTCTTACATTTCCTATCTTCTTTGTTTGACCAGGGCAAGGCTTATCGCACAATCAGCCTGTTCAGATCGGCTATTTCTGCCTTCCATCAAGGTTGTGATGGTACTCCTGCGGGGCAACATCCTTTAGTATGTCGCCTCCTGCGCGGTTCTCGGATGTCTCGTCCTCCTAGGCCTAGATTTTCTGCCACTTGGGATGTGTCTTGTGTCCTTTCCTTTTTATCTTCTTGGTCTCAGAATGCGGACCTTTCCCTACGGCAACTGTCGGCGAAACTGGTCACTCTTTTTTGTCTTATATCCTGCAAGCGGGTTTCAGACGTCCGGGCTTTGGACTATGATGCACGCTCGTACACCCCGGAGGGGGTCTCCTTTGATATCTCTAGGAGGACTAAGACCCACATACGTTCGGTCGCTTATCCTGCTTTCCCGGCATCGCCTTCTCTTTGTCCCGTAGTGTGCCTCAAAGAATATGAAGCGCGTACTTCTCTTCATCGGTCACGTGAGTGTCCCCAGCTTTTCCTTTCTACCATTCGTCCGTTTGCCCCGGTGTCCACTCCCACGCTGGCTAGGTGGATGAAGTGGATCATGGAGCTGGCGGGCGTGGACACTTCTATATTTTCGGCGCATTCCGCTAGGGGGGCATCTGCTACCTCTTTGGCGGTTTCTGGTGCCAGACTGGAAGACATTTTGAAATTGGCGGACTGGTCCAGAGTATCCACGTTCAGGGAATTTTATTTTCGGCCAGGTCCTCACGTTTTCTCAGCAATTATTGAGAATTTGTCTTAACTTTGAACTTGCAATATGAGCCTCCGGGTCTTGTAATAAAATCAGATGATTTTCCTATTTCATGACGTAAAGTCATGATTTTGTTGGGGTTTTTAAAATTTGACATGTTTTTGACTGTATATCATTTGCATATTGCTTTAACTCTATGAGTTTTTTCCTGAGTAGGTTTGTCGCAACCATTTATTTTGTGAATACATGTCACAATTTGCTTCTATCATGGTTCTGTTTTCACCTTTTTTCAGGTTGAGATCGGCCTAATAGGCGATATCCTGTGGTCTACATCTTGGTTCGGAGGGTCGTCAGTTTGGTTCCAGCCGATCGTGTGATGTGGACAGTTTCAGGAGCTGCTTCAGAGTTGTTCCGGTTGTTCCTGTTCGCTTCCGGATGGATGGCGCTTTTGTTCCCAGGCTGTTCCGGTTCCTGGTTGGCGGTTCTGTTGGACTTTTCGGTTTGGACTTACAAAGAAAGAGGAGGTTTTGCAGGCGGTGTGGCCTGTTATAGAGAGACTATGGGGAGGGGCTGATGACATGTTTCAATATTTTTCTATTTTCTTTGCTGCTATTGGTCAGAAGTAAAGAAGGAGAATAGCAATACTCGCCTCCGTGTCTTTAATAAAATCATGACTTTACGTCATGAAATAGGAAAATCATCTGATTATACATGTGTAAATACATTAGTGGTCCATACAAAAAGCTGGGACAGGATTTATTCATTCCAGGGACTGTACAAAGGACCAGGGGACATGCTTTATGTGTGGGGGGAAAGGCAATTTTGTCATCAATACAGGAAAGGGTTCTTTACAGTTAAAGTAGAAGAAAATGGGTATCCCTACCCCAAGTGGAAGTAATGGCAGATTAAAAAAGACTAGACGCTTAAAGGGGTTTTCCGAGATTTTATCTGCGGGCGTCCTGGGTATTGGACCACCTGTGAGTGCCGCGACCTTCTCTCTGCTTTTCTTAGGCGGACAACACGTTCATGTGTCAAGTGGCATAGGAGCAAGTGAATGGGGCTAAGCACAATACCAAGCACAGCTGCTGTACAGTGTATGGCGCTGAGCTTGGTAAGCTGCGAGAAGGCCGCGGTGCTCACAGGAGCACCGGTGCCTTCTCAACCAGCTGATCATCGGAATCCCAGGTGTCAGGTTGAATAGGTCATCAGTATAAAAATCTTGGAAAACCCTTTTAACTAATAGCAAATGGCATAGAGGGTTATAATTAATCTAACAATTAATTCATTGAGAATGGTTGAACTTGTGTCAACCTATGTAACTATTAATGGGACCATTAACGGATGAAGTTTTTAATGTTTTCTGTAATGACAACAGTACAGAATAACGTACTGTACAGCAAAACAGCGGTATGAACCGAGCCGTATACAGACATCGGGAATTACTGTCGTATTAACAATCGATAGCTAGAAGCCAGAGAAGTGACGGACTGAGACTAAGAAGCTGGCATTGATTTTCTGAATTACGGTAAATCCTCACAAATGGCTTCCTGTTTAGTAAGAAACCATACCTAGACTTAGGTACAAGTTTTAATTACATATGTACGTGGATTTTACAGCATGAAAACTTGTGGTGCCGCAGGATGACAGCATTCATTTACATTCTGCTACTAGTCACGCTTTTCCTGCTATACTTCATTTTCTCAGATAGCTATACTCCTCTGCTCGGCTATCTCCAGCAGTCCCACTGAGAATGAAAGGGGCGGCAGTGCACACCCTCGACCTGCTGCTCCATTCTACCTAAATTACAGTATATGGACAAAAGTACAGTATCGGGGACACCCCATTCTAAGTCCATAGGCATGGAGGTGGACTCCCCCCTCTTGAGGTTAAAACAGCTTCCACTCTTCTAGGAAGGCTTTCTACAAGGTTTAGGAGTGTGTCTGGGGGAATATTTGCCTATTCATCCAGAAGAGCATTTGTGAGGTCAGACACTGATGTTGGATGAGATTCTACGTTCCAATGTAGTAGTTCCCAAACCTGGAAGCATATAAATGTCTAAAATGGCTTGGTATGCTGAAGCATTAAAGGGGTTATCTGCTTTTATTTTAAAAAATGGGGGGAGTTTAAGTGACAAAAAATGGCGAATTGGCCGTATGGGATAAATATTGTTATATTTAATTACGGGCGCACGCACACAGCAATACACATATGTATTTTGATTTCGGGGAAAGGAGGGTGATTTAAACTTTTATATATTTTTTATTTAATTATTTTAAAACTTTTTTTTTTTTTAAGTCACACTGGGTGACATGTATTCTTTCATGGCTATAGAGCCATCATTGAACACTTCATTTTTCAATATACCAATACAGTGCTGCCATCTGGTGGCCCGTTTTGGTATATTTTAATAATAGCTGCCGAAGTCTGCTTGAGGCTTCGGTCTATTAGTACAGCGCAACAGATTCCCCAATCTCAGCCAGGAAACACTGTTATGGGAGTGGGAGCCTGCAGCTGCCGCCTCAGGACCACTAGGATGCCGTGGTCACATTTGACCATGGCATCTGAGGGTTTAAATGTATGCGATCAGCCTTATGACTGATCTCATACATGCTTCACGGGTCTCTGGTGTTCCATACAGCAGAAACCCTGTGGCTATGGCATGTTTAAAGATGCGCCTTTCGCCGTACATATAGGATGGCGGCCGCAAAGGGGTTAATAACCAGCTCTCTGCATTTCAGCAAGGCAGGAGAAGTTGTATTATTGTTCGGTTCTGTTTGGAGATAGAAATAAAAGAATGAGTCATTTATATAATTTTTGTTTTGTTTTGCAACGCAAATATTAGGAAAATTAATTTTCAACATTTTTTGTTTAATTTTCACACTGAATAAATGCATTGTACTCTATAAGGTAATTTTTTAAATACCCTTTGACTGGCGCATAATTCCTCAAGCAAATCATAATACAGATTGATATGCCTTTCCATTATAATGGATTGTAGAATAAAATACACTTTTGGTTGTGAATGTACATATTTAGATAGAAATCTATATAAAAGTCCATCAAACAGTAAATGCAGTATAATAGTGTCTGATCTACTAACCTTTGATGGCTGCCCAGTGCAATGCTGTGTCTCCTTCCAAGTCACTCAGATGTACCTTGGCACCTTTTCCAATGAGATAACAACACAGGGCTGTGTGCCCATACTGTGCTGCGGTGATTAACGGCGTACATCCTTTCTGATCTTCTACATCTATGGAGACTCCTGCTTTCAAAAGCAGGTCAACCACAGGGATGAAGCCACTGACTGCAGCCCAATGAATAGGGTGCTGCCCTGCCTCGGACTGGCTTGGCAGATTCACAGGTCCTTTACAGTCCACAAGGAGCCCCATCAGCTCTATAGATCCCGCCAGGGCTGCCCAGTGAAGCGGCGTGTGTCCCTTTTCATCATAATTTCCCAGAATTAAAGGGCCTTCTTCATCAATTATTTGCTGGCACTTCTTTAAGTCGCTGTAAAAAAAGGGTAGAATGTATGAATTTCATTTCAGTGACAAGAAAAGTTAAAGCCACATTTGCCAAATCTGTCAGTAAGGACGAGGTATATAATTTTACTGCGGGGTTTGAGGCTATCACCTCAGTCCAGGTCCAGCGCGCCAATTCGAGCTCAGCCAATCAAATCAAATTGATTTGTCTCATCAAGGTGACTTCTGCAACTGTGACAGGGTGTCCCCGAAACTGAGGGCGTCTCCCTTACCGCCTCAATGACAGGGCACTACCTCTCGGCTAGCTTTGACAAGCACGGCCGCCCCGAATGGATTACAGGGTGTTCGTAACCACGGAAACGAACAGTGTATGATGTGATAAAAATGAATGAAGCCAGCAAAGGAGGCAATATGGACAATCACAATACATTAGTAAGTGCTTAGTAGTAACTTTCTCTACACAATAAATAGAGAAGGCTGAGTATTCAGCCTGCAATTGTGGGAGGGGCATAAGGTCTTTATATTCCCCGCCTACCAGTCACCTGTGCATGTGCATTTCAGGTGCCCCACCCACCCTTCCCCATTTTTCTATACGTCCCCCTTATAGGCATACCCTCGCTCATGGCTAAGGGCACTCCACCAGCCATCTTAGCTAGGCTTCGGTTAGTAAGTCAGATAGGCACCTGGCCTTCAGTCAGGTTCCTTATTCCCTGCAGCCTTGACCACAAATGCCATTTGCTGAAGTGACACAACCCCTTTAAGGTGTCCATACATGTTTCTATGAACATAACAACTAATTTTGGAATGGCTATTATTAGGCAATATGTCACTTTAATAGCTTACATTGTAAGCCTCCTGAATTTTATCCGTGCTGCTTACTCTCCGTATTTTGCGAAATGGAACAGCTGGCCCCTAATAGAACAGTACTATCCTTGTCCGTAATGCAGACAATAATAGGACATGTTCTATTTTCCCCCCCCTAAAAATGTATTATACCCACTGAGTTATTCAATGATATCTGTCTGTATAGCGCCACCTGCTGTTTGCTCTTTTTCTAATTTCTCTGCTCACTGAGACAGAAGCGCATGCTGAGTTCCATCCTTCACCTGCCACCAGTGCAGCAGACAGGACATGCCCTCTGAGAAAGGACACGCTCCCTAATCTGCCAGCTTGAAATATGTGTAACACCCCAGAGTTGTGTTACTACACTCCTCTACTCCGCAACTGCCCTTTGACAGCTTTTATATTGTCATCTGATATAATTTGTATTATGTCTCCACAAATGTGCATGTAAAACCATGTTAAATGTAATTTTTTCCTTGTAATTTTACAAGTCCATCAGCAGGTGGCAGCATCATTGGTAGAGATAGTTTTAATGTTATGGCCGTTCAGAGTAGAACGATCCTGTTCTATTCTGCCTCCCTGCTGAGGAGAAGTGGAGGTGCAGAAAGGGAGGAAAAAAAACAGTTAGAACCAGATCTAGTTTGCCCCCTGTATAGGGAAGACAGCAAGGACCAAGTCTCGGTCCGAGACTTGATAAAATTCCCAGTCAGAGCCCTGCAGCTCAACTGGATGAAAAGAAAGCAGAAAGTTGCATCCCCTAAGAATATATCTGTGAGTCAAGTCCAGAGACCTAGGAGAAGCCATTTCTCCTCAGCTAGTCTGTCCCAACAAAGCAGAAGGTACAGTTCAAAGCAGAAGATTAGTTCCTGCCACAGTTACAGAGCTAACAAGCAGACAAATTATCCTGCAAGCTCACATTTAAAGCAGAATTTCTGCCAATGATTGCCAAAACCTGCTGGGACCAGAGACCAAAGCTGTATACTGCTTGGCTACAAGTTACTTCAGTAAAAAAAAACGTTTGAACTTCATCTAAAGGTCTGGACATCATTTCTGCTGCAAAATTCCTCTATTACTCCTACTATCACTACACTCAAATTCATTGCAAGTGAGCCAGGAGTCCACCCATATCCAGGTAGGAGACACCGTTAACACAATTATCACCACCTATAGAGACATTAAAGGCCATCACACCACTCTGGCATTCCTAACCTGGGACGTGTGTTATAACACCTTGGAAGGGCCCTGGGGTAGTGCCCTGCGCACGCTGCAATTGGCGTCACAACAAATACAGAACTTTAATACCCACATTCTGGTCACTGCATATGTCTAGCAGAACAATTGGAGTAATGAATGGGAAGATTGCTAGATGCATGTAAGGTACAGGGCTAGTTCTAGTTTTGTTAGAAAGATTGTCATGTACTAGATTATGGATGATTTTCCTTTTTTGCATTATTCATGGAAGAACCCATAGTAGGGGCGTAGCTAAAGGCTCATGGGCCCTGGTGCAAAAGTTCAGCTTGGGCCCCCCTTCCCTTGTTGGCAAAGGGCAGGGGAGCACATAGCCTTCCTGCTGCCAGAAGCAAACATTGAAAGGGAACCCCCTCAATCTAAATTCTTGACCTAACTCCTTCCCTCCAGCCAGAGGTGTAAATTGACCAGCATGCACTTTCTATAATGCCAGTGTCTTATGTGGCACAAGGGTTTTTGGGCCCCCTCAGGCTCCTGGGCCTGGTAGCGACTGCTACCTCTGCACCCCCTATAGCTACGCCCCTGACCCATAGTTACATAAATGGACATCCTCTACGTTCCAGTGCCTGTGCGGTGACCCCCCATCATCTGCTGGCCAACGGTTAATGGGACTGGTCACAGTAAGACACGTAAGAGCATTTCCACCGAAAATATTGCCTTAAAGGGAACCTGTCATGTGGATATTTGATTACAATCTAACTAATTATATACAATCATTAACTGCTAAAAAGCATCTAAAACCTTAGATGTATTCACTTACTGGTGTGACAGATGGTTACCTCATAATATACACACAGAGATGCCACATGCCAATGAGCTGATTTGAGTCCAGCGTGATGTCAGTGAGTCCAGTGTTTTTTTAATTCAGAGCTATAGCCACTCCCCCTGCCCACCTGCTGCTGATTCATATGGAAAATAACAGTCAATCTGCAGCAGGTGGGCGGGAAGAATCAGGAGCTCATGAATATTCAGGACTCCTCATTATCAGCTGGAGCCTTTCAATACAAGATGTTGGCAGATTGACTGGAACAAATAAAGAAAATGACTTATTTATGTTGCCCTTAGTTAGGACACCATAAAACTGGTGACAGGTTCCCTTTAAAGGGGTTCTCAAGCCGTTTATTCTCTTAGACTAGGAACCCTTTTTCATTTATACAGGCAGGGTTAAATAGTTAAAAAAAAAAAAGACTGATCTGTTGCCAGTGCTCTTTTTCCAGCACCATCTCCTCTGCTTTTAATCCCCATTGGACCAGAACCGCAACGTGATGGCTACGTGCATGTCACTGCTGCTGACCCTGTCTGCACACGTCCCCGCTGACTGGCCAGGAGCAGTGATATGCATGTACACGGCAACAGTGATGGTAAGTTTGCAGTGTTCGCCAGCGAACACATGCGGGCTGCCATCTTTAGTAAGGTAGACTCACCCGTTCCGGCGATGCACAGGTAAGCGCTTACCTGTGCCGGGAGCCGGTCTGAAATCAAATGCGGTCACCGGGAGCATGCAGTTCCGAGAACAGCCCGATGAAGGCTGTTCTCGGAACTGCCTGCTCCCGGTGACTTTATTTGATTTCAGACCGGCTCCCGGTACAGGCACAGGTAAGGGCTTACCTGTGCATCGCCGGATGGGTGAGTCTACCTTACTAAAGATGGCAGCCCGCATGTGTTCGCTGGCGAACACTGCAAACTGACCATCACTGGACGGCACGTCACACTTCCAGTCCAGCTCGGTGCTGGATCCAGAGTGCCAATGACAGATGAGTCTTTTTTTCCCGACCTGGGAGTTGGGACATTTTTACGGGATTACAGAGACTAGTTTCTATGAAGCTACATACAGTGACATGAGAGAATATACATTTAGGAAGTGGATGGCGCGCCTGAGAGAGTGATTTTGACTAGCCATATTTCTATTCCCAGTAAGCTTCTTATGCTTCTATTCCAGCTAATTGGCTAAAACCCCTATCCTGTGATTGGAATGGTGTGAATTGATCTCAGGGCCTATTTTTAAAATCCATTAGTCCCTGCTGCAACACCTACAGATCCACTGTACATATGTGCATACAGGTCATTAAGCTATTCACAGAGCGATTAATGCAGTCATAAAGCCACAGCTAGAGAGTTTATATGTACGATGTACCAACAGCTACTTTAACCCCTTAGTGACCCGCCCGTTTTGGGCGTTAGTGACCAAGTGATTTTTTCCATCGGCAAATTCCCAGAGCTACAACTTGAGTTATTTTTCTATCCATGTGGCCACATGGGGACTTGTTTTTTGCGGGACAAGTTGCAGTTTTTAATGGCACCATCTTGGGGTACACATAATTTACTGATTCATTTTTATTAACTCTTTTTTTGGGGGGAGAGGTAAAAACAGCAATATGGTCACAGAGTTTTTATGTAAAAAATGTTGCATTTTTGAGCATAAATGACATGATAACTTTATTCTCTGGGTGGGTACAATTACAGCGATACTAAATACGTATAGGTTATTACATTTCACTACCTTAGCACAGTAAAGACCCTACCTTTAGAAAATAAATTCTTGCAGTTTTCATTGTTACCATATTGGGCTACATAACACTTTTTGATTGCTTTTTATCCTGTTTTTGTTGTCGAATAAGCTAAGAAATAGCAATTCTGGCTTTTCTTTATGTCACTTAGATGCTATTGACCACGGTATCTAAGGGGTTAAATGGTCTGGATCGGCATTTCTGCAGATCAGGGCTAGTTGAGCAGGAGCCCTCCTCTCATGTGACAGCTAAACCCCCACTATCTGCTGCGTGGAGACCTGTGCAGCGCTTAGACTAGTCCGCCATAAAAAGGTGGCGGCTTAGCCTGAGGGACTAAGGGGTTAAAGTGGTTTTTCGAAGCTTGGATATTGATGACCTGTCCTTAGGATACATACACCATTTATATTTGATAATATTTAAAGCAATCCTCCGATTCCTGTGGATCTGCCACCCAAAGTGGCCGCATCACTTCTCAGACTACTTGGTGCACACTGTGTATGGGTAGGAGGACACTTCCTCATGGATTGAACACTTACATTGTGCCTTCCATTTCAGTGACTGATCTACGGATCTGCTGATTCCCAGATGGCGGAACGCATCCCAGACTACTCAATGTACACTGCATCAGTAGTCCAAGACCCTTCCGGCCAGCGCTGCACATGTGACCAGGGCTGGCCAATCTGACAGGAGCAGAAAGTAACTTGGACTACTGATGGACAGTGTACACTGAGTAGTCTGGGATGCCATGCAGCCATCTTGAGAATCAGCAGATCTGCAGCTCACTCACTGAAATGGGGGCACGATTCTGGAACCAGAGGGTCATTTTAACTATTACCTGCTCCACACTGCTCCGGTCCTGTGCACTGGCTCCTGTACCTTCATCTTCTGGTCCCCAGCTTGTTTTTTTTCCTGCCTGGTACGGACATAGTCTTGTGCCCCGCTGCAGCTAACCACTGGCTTCAGCAGTAATGTGTTGTCTGGACAGAAAAGGTGGCGGCTTAGCCTGAGGGACGGTGTGCTGTCCGCGTTTTTTGCAGACCATTGAAATGAATTGGTCCGCATCCTATCCGCAAAAAAAAGAAAAAAAACGGAACGGACACGGAAACAAACAATGTTCGTGTGCATGTAGCCTAAGGCCTCTTGCACACAAACATTTTTTTTTTCAGTTTTTTTGCGCTCCGTATATGGACCGTATATGGAACCATTCATTTCAATGGGTCCACACAAAAAATGGAAGGGACTCGGTATGCCTTCCGCTTCAGTATTTCCGTTTTTCCATTCAGTTCAAAGATAGAACATGTCCTATTATTGTCCGCATAACGGACAAGGATAGTACTGTTCTATCAGGGGCCAGCTGTTCCGTTTCGCAAAAATGGATTGCACATGAACGTCATCCATATTTTTTGCGGATACTAAAAAAGCCATACGGTCATGTGCAAGAGGCCTAAGGCCCCATTTACATGTCCGCAATTTTGTTTCGCATTTTGCTGAACGGAATTGCGGACCCATTCATTTCTAAGGGGGCCGCACGATGTGCAATTGCGGACATGAATAGGCATATTCTATTAGTGCCGGCGATGTGCGGTCCGCAAAATGCGGAACGCACATTGTTGGTGTCCTTGTATAGTGGATCCGTGGATCCCCAAAACAAGCTACGGACGTGTGAATGGACCCTTTGAATGTTAAAAAATAACAAAATAAGTCATATTCACCTCTATGATCCCCTGTCTCCCTCGTTCCGACCTTTCACAGACCTCCCACCGGTCTCTACTTACTGCTACCACAGACCTGTGACTGCTGCAGACAATCACAGGCTGTGGTCGGGCACTGCTGCAGACAATCACGGTCTGCGGTGGGGCACTGCTGCAGACAATCACGGGCTGCGGTGGGGCACTGCTGCAGACAATCACGAGCTATGGTGGGCCACTGCTGCAGACAATCACGGGCTGTGGTGGGGCACTGCTGCAGACAATCACGAGCTATGGTGGGCCACTGCTGCAGACAATCACGGGCTGTGGTGGGGCACTGCTGCAGCCTGTGATTGGCTTGTGTTTGCATCGAGAGGTAGCAGGAACTATAGAGTGGTGGGAGACAACCGATTACGGCCGCAGGGCTGCATGGGTATCAGATTCCAAGTTGCTTTCCTACATGTGTCACCAACTGAATACAGACCACACAACAGCTTGCAGAGTACTGGCTGCCATAAAAAGTATCTATAATATATGAGGAGGATTTGATCAGTCACATCTCCACTTGAGGGCTTGTTCACACGACCGTGCCGTTTTTTGCAGTCCGCAAATTACGGATCCGCAAAACACGGATGCCGCCCGTGTGCCTTCCACAATTGTCAGAACAGAACAGGAGGCCTATTATAGAAATGCCTATTCTTGTCCACAAAACGGACAAGAATAGAACAGGACTGCTGTCCTCATCTTTTGCGGACCCATTGAAATGAATGCGGAACACAGAAAACGTTTGTGTGAACAAGCCCTAATCCTAAGGCATATGGTTGTTTTCTTAATATGCTCACATGCAAGGAGAGCAATTCCGTCCTTTTCCTGTCAAAACCATAGACTTTTGCACCGTATTTTACTTTCCGTGTAGGGATTGTTCACCTTTTCTTAAAGTGTACCTAAACTTTATTAAAACCTATTAAAATGTGATATAAAGAATATTTGTAATATACTTTGGAGGTCATTTACTAAGCTGAAATACGCCTAAATTAGTTGCTAGGAAGCTGTTTTACATTTAGACCTGGTGGAGGATCCGCCGAAGTTATGGAGAGGCCTGCGCCTCTTCATAAGTCTGGCGGATCATCCCCCAGTTATGGAGATTCTTTAAGACTGGCTTCTAAAATAAATGTGCCCATTTATTTTTTCTTTTAGTTTTCCTAGCAAAACAGGCACTTGATGCTCAGGTGCCTATTTCGCTAGGGAAAAAAAATAAAAAATTATAATTAAACTATATTACATTTTATCACATTTACAATAGGTTTTCATAAAGTTTAGGTGAAAGTTTGGGCACACTTTAATTGCGCAGGAGCAGCGACGTGCTGTGTGAGCTCCTTCCTCTGCTAGCTCCGCCGTGCATATCACACTGGTACAGGCTTTTAGCAGAGCAGAGTGAGCGGGCACAGTCACATAGCACATTGCTGCTCTAGCCCTATGCCTGCTCCGCTAAAGCCTGGCATACCACATTGGCTATATGCTAGGCAGAGTGAGCGGAGATGGTGATGTGTGCTCCTGCCTGAACATCACTCACTGCCGTCCCAGTGGAACTCATACACCAGTACAGCGCTGACATGTCAGCGATGTATGAGCATACGGATTCCAATGCGCTATAAACACATGAACAAGCGCCTATATCGCTAGAAAAAGTAAAATAAAAAGGACGTGGGGGGGGGGGGGGGCATGAAAAAGTAGCCCGCCTCCTGCGATAGTATGAGAAGATGAACAATCAAGTGTATATATATATTTTTTTATTACTCACAAGTCACAAAAGATGCTGAAAGTGGTCCCCGTTCATGTCTGTGTCCGACTGGGGTACTTAGGGCCCACCAGTATAACTGATTCTGGGGGCCCACCTTAGGTCTCCTCCACAATAACTTATATTTTTTTCCATGTCCGGACTGTTCCCTTCACTTCAATGGGGCCGCCAAAAAAAAAAAAAATAATGCATTCCGTGTCTATATGTAGTACACTTAAAGGGGTTAAAGGGGTTTTCTCACTTCAGCAATAGGCATTTATCATGTAGAGAAAGTTAATACAAGGCACTTACTAATATATTGTGATTGTCCATATTGCTTCCTTTCCATCACATTATTCACTGCTCGTATCCATGGTTTTGGCCACTTTGCAATCCAGCAGCGGTGGCCGTGCTTGCACACTATAGGGAAAGGTGTTGGCCTATAAGCACTTACAGCCTTTCCATATAGTGTGTAAACACGGCCACCACTGCTGGATTACACGGTGTTAATAACCACGGATACGTGCTGTGTATAATGTGATGGAAAGGAGTCAATATGGACAATCACAATACATTAGTAAGTGCCTTATATTAACTGCATGATAAATGCCATTTACTGAAGTGAGACAAACCCTTTAAACCCTTTAAGCATAAATGTCTGGCATGAAATTTACCAAATCTTAACCTCCTCATATTGGACATAATCTACATTATAATTAAAAGGGTTGGCCTACCATAAGGACCTATTTCCTATGTACAGGATAGGTGATAAATATCAGATTGCTGGGGTCTGACTGCTGGAACACCCACTGATCATGAAAAAAGGGGTCCTGAGACATTCAATTACATTACCGCTAATCTATGTACACAAGGGTCTTAAGACCACGTTCCCTTGATCAAGGGGGTCCCAGCAGTCAGACCCCACCAATCAGACACTTATCACCTGTTGTGTCATAGCTGTTTCACCTTTTCACATTCTCTATCCTTAATGGTTTTCTTTGGGTGCAAAAAAATCTGGCCCAAAATATGTGTCAAACTAAAATAGAAATGCTTGCCTGTTAAAGGGCCTGTGTCCACTTTTCTAGTTATCCTCTATCCACAGGATCGGGGATAACTAAGTGATCAGAGGGGGTCTGAACGCTGGAGCCCCCACTGATCCCCCTTCTTGACAGCTCACTACTGTCACCCACCTGATAAATCAGCCCAGCACCGCAGAGGAGTCTTTCTCTCCAGCAACCACAGTTTTTCTGACAGCAGGGAGGGGAGGAGGATGGCCAGACATGTACTCTCATCCTTTATAGCCAGCAGCCTCAGAAGTCTAGAAGATATTGAGGGGCATCCTGTACAATTTACACCAGTAGGAGGCTGCATCACTGTGCGATACTGCCAGCTAGTGGCTACAATAATTATCTCTCCTGAGAAACAAGAGAAATAATTACTCCTCCATCTTATCTCCGGGCACAGGAGACTGGGGGCCTACCGAGGAATCCCCAGCCTCCCCGGTGGGCCAGTCTGAGCCTGTCTGTGCATCTTTGGGCATGTCAGATTATGTTGGCTGATACTGCTTATGATGCTGCAGAAGAAAAAATGTCCTGCTTTTTCCAACAAGATGGGGCAACATGCCGCACCTCACAGAACTCACTGGTACGGGTTCATGGTCTGTTTACGGAGGAGCAAACTGTGAGCAAGGGGTTATGGCCACCACATTCCCCAGACTTGTCCACATGTGATTTTTTATCTGTGGGGAAATCTAAACTATGCATGATAATGACAGCCATGGCCTGTGTGCTGCAGTCTGTAATACACATGGCTGGCTGCTACCCCTCATTATCATAATAATAGCACAGCAGGCCAGGACTGTTATTACTATACTGTGCAAAGCAGGTTACTAGAAACTCCTGTGTTACACTGAAAGAGTTAATAGGACAGCTCTGAACCAGAAAGGAAAGAGTTACCCAGGCACTGCTGGCTGTAATGTTGTGATGCAGGGCAGCAGGGATGAAGGATGGGCAGCCCAGCCAATAAAAAAGAGGAGGCAAGTCAGGGCAGCCAATCAGATGGAAGACCCTCCCTGTCTTATATCAGAGAGTAAAGACATGTGCTTCTGCCTGGGCTCTTAGCTTTGCAGAGTGGGGTGCACTGCATAGTGTATATTCTGTGTATGGAGGGGAGGGGGTAGTGACTGCACAGTGTATGTTGTGTATATGTGACAGTGTGTGTGTGTGTGTGGGGGGAGGTTAGTAACTGCATAGTCTATATTATGTATATGGGACAGTGGGGGGGGGGGGGGGGGCAGTGTCTGCACAGTGTATGTTGTGTATATGTGACAGTGTGTGTGTGGGGGGAGGTTAGTGACTGCGTAGTCTATATTGTGTATATGTGACAGTGGGAGGATAGTGACTGCGTAGTCTATATTGGGTACATGTGGCAGTCGGGGGGGGGGGGGTGCTAGTGACTGCATAGTGTATATTGTATATATGTGACAGTGGGGGGGGGGGGGGGGGGGGTAGTGACTGCATAGTCTATATTGTGTATATGTGACAGTGTGGGGGAGTAGTGACTGCATAGTCTATATTGTGTATATGTGACATGGGGGGGGGGGTAGTGACTATATTGTATATATGTGACAGTGGGGGGTTAGTGCCTGCATAGTGTATATTGAGTCTATGTGTAGGGAGGGCAGTGACTGCACAGTGTATGTTGTGTATATGTGACAGTGTGTGTGTGGGGGGAGGTTAGTGACTGCGTAGTCTATATTGTGTATATGTGACAGTGGGAGGATAGTGACTGCGTAGTCTATATTGGGTACATGTGGCAGTCGGGGGGTGCTAGTGACTGCATAGTGTATATTGTATATATGTGACAGTGGGGGGAGTAGTGACTGCATAGTATATATTGTATATATGTGACAGTGGGGGGTTAGTGCCTGCATAGTGTATATTGAGTCTATGTGTAGGGGGGGCAGTGACTGCACAGTGTATGTTGTGTATATATGACAGTGTGTGTGTGACTGCATAATCTATATTGTGTATATGTGACTTTGGGGGGGGGGGGGGGGTAGTGACAATAAAGTTAAATCCCACTCCCTACTGCTGTGTTGACATCACTTAGGTTCACATCATGTTTTGTTCTCCTCTGATCTGTCAGGAAACAATCCTTTATTTTGAGCATCTGTTGGGCTCAGTTTGTATCTGTTGTAGCTATTTTCATCTGAGATCCTTTTTTTAAGACAGAAGGGAAAGTTCTCTGCACAGGACTTTTCCACCTGCCAATAAAAAAAAAAAGGATCTTAAATGGAAATGGCCAAAATGGATGCAAAATAAGCACAATAGGTGCTCAAAATAAAGGATTTTTTTTTCTTTTTTCTTTTCAGTTTTTCTGACAGATCAGAAGAGAAGAACGAAACATGATGTGAACCTGACCTTACTTGTAAACTATACCTGCTAATGAAAAGGATTAGTGCTGAGCGAAGCGAGCTTCGCACGCTACATCCGAAGTCGCTTCGTTTAAAACTTCGGAATAAGACGTTCGGTTCTAACTCGTACCTTGAGTTCGGTTCCAAGTTTTAAAGTGGTTTTCCACTTTAAAAATGAACTACCGAAGTTATTCAACAAAGTCTTCCGCAACCGCGAATAACTAACTTCAGCTCAGCGGAGCCCGTACAATTACAGAGACGGCTCTCCGTACAGTATTAATCCGAAGTTTTGAGGGAAGCGACTTCGGATGTAGCATCCAAAGCTCCCTTCACTCATCAGGATCATTGTTTGTATTGGACCCGCCAACGAGCATTAGGCCAGTTTGCTGAAGCGACCTACATGGCCTGACCCCGCCTTCTACCTACAACATGAGGCCATTTGCATATAATTTCCCAGGGCCACCCTGAGTTCCCAATCTGCTCCTGTCTGCCATCAATCATGTGGCAAAGGCTGCTGCCTTCTGGAGGAGTGCAGGGGGTCACTGCGTGCCCAGGGGTGCACCACCAATGAGGCCAGGTGAGGCGATTGCCTCAGGCAGCACCAGGTAGGAGCAAGAGGGGGCAGCTGAAGGGCCATGGGTTAAAGGGAAGGGGGGCTGCTGTTTCAGTTTTCACCTCAGGCAGCAGAAAGGCTAGGTGCACCCCTGTGCGTGTCTATATACAGAAGGACCATAGTGAACCCCCACATTTCTTTCCAACCACTCTGATAACTTCTATAGGGTCTATCTGTCCGGATGTATCATATGCCGCCACATCCACTACTAAAATTATCTATGGAATAACAGGCATATCTTTTCTATAATGCAGTGGTAAGCAACTCCAGCTGCCTAAAGACTACTACTCCCAGCATGCACAGACAGCTGTAAAGCACTGTCACCCATCCTACAGTATGCAGAGCTGCGGGAATTTACCATTCCTTGACTGCTTTGAATATATCTGGCGCACAGCTGCCGTCCATGCTGTCTCCTTCCCCTGGGACACCACAAGTCTCCGTAGTCGGCGTAGTCCAGGGTCTCCGCTGTGAGGTGAGGAGCCCCCCTCTTCCAGCAGGAACTTCTGGTGGGGGTCCCGGTGGCAGCTGTGTAGAGAAGTTTCCTGTCAGGACAGTGTCCCTGTGTTATCTCCAGAGAGAGGGTCACATAGCAACAACGTGCGGCTCAACAGTCACCACAAGCACTGTAGCATGTATGTTGTATAGGAGGAGGACACAACAGCGAGGTCGTTGCCTGTAATTACAGGTTCATGTATCACGGCACTCATTGTATAGAGCAGCGCTCCTCCTGTATACAGCTATACATACAGTCCAGCTAGGGGAGGGGACAGGTGTGGCTACACTGCCGAGCATTCAGTGTTCTGGGAAAACTGGTTGATTCAGTAGTGACTGCTGAATAGAATGAAAGCAGAAAACCTAAAGTTTAGGGTTTGTTTTTTTCAGTGAAAATGGTTGACAACCATAGTGATGAACACAGCAGCCCTTGACTCCCATTTGAAATGACCCTAAAGTATATATTCTCTGGGGGAGATTTATCAAACTGGTGTAAAGTAGAACTGTCTTAGTTGTCCATAGCAACCAATCAGATTCCACCTTTCATTTTCCAAAGGAGCTGTGAAAAAAAAGGTGAAATCTGATTGGTTGCTATAGACAACTAAGCCAGTTCTGCTTTACACCAGTTTGATAAATAACCCCCTCTGTATTTGTGGGGCTTACACTGGAAAGTTTAGGGTACTTTCACACTAGCGTTTTTCTTTTCCGTCACAGGGGCTCAATACCGGAAAAGAACTGATCAGTTTTATCCCCATGCATTCTGAATGGACAGAAATTCGTTCAGGATGTCTTCAGTTCAGTCACTGAACAGCGTTTTGGACGGAGGAAATACCGCAGCATGCTGCAGTATTCTCTCCGTTCAGGCGGAATGCCGGCATTACTTTACATTGAAATGTGATAGTGCATTAAAAATACCGGAATGCCGGATCAGTCCTTCATGCGCATGCGCAGACCGGTAAAAATGTGAAAAAAAAAAGAAACGGATCCGTCCTTCATGCGCATGTGTAGACCAGTAAAAATGTGATTTTTTTTTTTAAATGGATCCGTTTGTCCGTATGACAAATGGAGAGACGGATCCGTTCTTGCAATGTATTTGTGAGACGGATCCACATCCGGATCCATCTACAAATGCTGTCTCTTTGCATGCAGATTGCCTGATCCGGCGACGGAACTGCTTGCCGGAGCACTCTGCCACAAGTGTGAAAGTAGTAGACAGTAGTGAACTATGCCAGTTAAGTTAGGAACAAAGTGTATGCCTACAGATACCACCCGGGTCAATTTATACCTACTCTTGGCATAAGTCTGACCCATTAATGGCTATGTCTTTGTTTTGGATACATGCAAGGAGCATGTCCAGGCATGAACATAGCCTAAATTTGGTGCTGTGAATGTTATTTCCACTTTATTTTTGTACCCTATGCCATTGTTTGTGAATACAAAATGTCCTATGTAGAGATGAGGAAAATTCCTAAAACTCCTTTCAGTTCGATTGTGTGCCCCAATTGCCCTGAAAAGTGGTGTATTACACTCTGGTGTCAAAGTGACAGTGACATAAGGCTATGGGTAAGTGGATGGTAGCCGGTAGTAACAAATAGCCTGTTTAATAACACTGCAGTTTTGGATATTTTATTAATCTGTGGATCTGATATGGAGGTCTGATCTGACATCTGATATTGCGGTCTGACATAGGGGACTGATCTGACATTTGATATGGTGGTCTGATATGGAGGTCTGATCTGATATGGGGATCTGATCTGAGATCTGATATCGGAGTCTTATCTGAGGATCTGATATGGAGGTCTGATCTGAGGTCTGATATCGGAGTCTTATCTGAGGATCTGATATGGAGGTCTGATTTGATGTCTGATCTGAGGTCTGATATGGTGGTCTCATCTAAGGTGTGATATGGGGTTCTGATCTGAAGGATTAGGGGGTATTCTTTGTACTGGCACACATTATAAGGCTATTTTTCAACTGGCACACATTATAAGGAGAATTTTTACTACTGGGGAACTACTTTAAGCGTTATTTCCATTTTATTTTTTTACCCTATGCCATTATTTGTGAATACAAAATGTCCCATGTAGAGATGAAGGAAATTCCTAAAATTAATTTCAGTTCTGATACTGTGCCCCTGTGGCCGTGAAAAGTGATGTATGACACTTTGGGATCAAAGTGACAGTGACATATGGCCATGGGTAAGTGGATGGTAGCCGGTAGTAACAAATAGCCTGTTTAATAACACACTGTAGTCTTGGTTATTTTATGCTTTTTGAAATAAAAAAAAAAAGGTCCAAAAATGATCGCTTTTTGGGGACAGATGCCATCCAGCTGTTTATGTACACATAACAGTATCAGTAGAAGCAATGGCTTTTTAACTCTTACACGGACCACGATGTTTGTACGTCATTAGAGCAGTGTAAATGTATATGTAACACCCCAGAGTTGTGTTACTACACGCCTCTACCCTGCTACTATCTCCTAAGAACCTTTACATTGTCATCTGATGTAATTTATATTATATCTTCACAAATGTGCATATAAAACCATGTTAAATTCCATTGTTCTTGTAATTTTCCAGGTTCACCAGCAGATGGCAGCAAGTCCAGTTTAGTGCATCTAGGCTGGAATGGATTATTTCAGCTTAGCTCCCCCTCTGTGAGAGAAGTGGGCTGTTCGCACATCCTGCAGCATGGGTGGAGAAGGAAGTTAGAGTTAGTGTAGCCTTCCCCCCGCTTGGGGAAGGCTGTGTGATAGAATTCAGGAGATCCCCCTGCATAGGGAAGACAGCAAGGATCTTGTCTCGGCTGAGACTTGATCATATTCCCAGTCTGAGCTCCTTCAGCCTCAGCTGGATGAAGAAGCAGAAACCACAGACAACCTCCAGAGTTCCAGGAAGAAAGCATCCCCCGAGAAACCATCTGAGAGATAAGTCCAGAGACCTAGGAGAAGCCATTCCTCCTCAGCTAGTCTGTCCCCATACAGCAGAAGTTACAGAAAAGTGCAGAAGATTAGTTCCTGCCACAATTACAGAGCTGCCAAGCAGACGACTGATCCTGCAAGCTCACATTTAAAGCAGAAGTATTTATTCCTGCCAATGATTGCTAAAACCTGCTGGGACCAAGAGACCAAGGCTGTATACTGCTTGGATACAAGTTATCTTCAGTAAAGAAACGTTTGAACTTCATCTAAAGGTCTGGACATCATTTCTGCTGCAAAATTCCTCCATTACTCCTACTATCACTGCACTCAAATTTATTGCAAGTGAGCAGGAGCCAGAAATCCAGCCGTACCCAGGTAGGAGACACCGTTGACACAATTATCACCACCCTATAGAGACATTATCGGCCATTTTACCCGTCTGGCATTCCTAATCTGGGACTTGCGTTATAACACCTTGGGAGGGCCCTGGGGTAGTTTGGGAAACTCTTTCTGTAGTATGGTATTGGGGAGCACAGTGGGCACAGTATTGGGGGTGGTAGGATAGGGTGTTCAGAAGATGGGAGGAGGATGGAAAAGTAAAAAGCTAAGATGTCTGTTAAACTCTACAGACACAAGAGATGGCTGAAAGGAATCATCATGGTGGTCTGGTCTGAAAGAAGATGAGGAAAAAGAACATCTACATCAGAGGAGACATCACTGGGTCAGGGGCGTACATAGAAATCATTGGGCCCCATAGCAAGAATCTGAATTGGGCCCCTTAACCCCGCCCACTACCTTGGCCCATCCCACCTCCTGCCCTGGCTCCTCCCCTGCCACACCCCCATTTGCCAATAAAGAAATGTATACATGACCTACTGAGGACTCCAGCATAACGCAAACCGGACGGATCCGTTATGCAGGCCCTAGACTTCTATTATGACAGAATGAATAATGGAATGCCTATAAAGCTGCCTATAAAGGCATTCAGTTATGCATTCCGTCATGGAATTGCATTATGGTCCGTGGTAACGGAATCCATAATGCAATTCACTATTTACCACCAAACGAAGCGTGAACGAATTTTAAAATATGAAATTTGCTCATCTCTAATTATGAACAGACTGGGGACGACTAATGCTGGCGGTTTTATTTGTGTTTTTGAGGTGACAGGTTCCCTTTAACAGCAAGCAGAGTTCATGGGGGGGCGAGGGGGGGGGGCACATTTCTGAGTCCTCTATGAGCCTACAGTACCGCCCACCCCCACAGGAACTCTGCTTGCTGCTGCCCTCAGAAAGTCCTATACATGAAGTTCTGGAACTGGAACGTTTTATACAGTCTCTATTAGCACTAGCGTAATTAGAAATGACTGGGCCCCACAGGAAATTTTTGAATTGCTCCCCTCCCAGCTGTCCGGCACCTCTGACCAGCAGAGACACTTGACTTCCCTAATACAGTCCAATTATCGTCCAATAGACAAGTCATGGAAATATAGAAAGTATACTGTACTAACCAGAAGACCTTTATTCTTACCTTTACTGTCAAAATATCCTACTACAGTATACATATATTTCCATGACTTGTCTTTTGGACGATAATTAGAATTTGGACTGTATTAGGGAAGAAGTCAAGTGTCTCTGCCGGTCAGAGGTGTCAAACAGCTGGGGGGGGCCCTTCAAAAATTTTCTGTGGGGCCCACTGCCCAGTCATTTCTAGTTACGCCAGTGCTAGGAGACTGTTATTAGTACAGACTGTTATTAGTACACTACAGACATTTTTTTCATTAATGATCCCGGTTGTAAAGATAGTCCTACTGTGTGGACGACAGCTGGCAGTGGCACAGGTCCGGACTGGCTGTGAGATGATGGTTTTGGCTTTTCGGTGGCACTGGCGTCTGTCGCGGCCGGGCAGCACAACTCACTCTAAAGTTCTTCCATGCTGGGTGCGCGCCTGCTGCCTGCACTGGCTGGGCCAATCAGCAGCAGGATCTTAACACACTGCTAATGCTGATTGGCCCAGTATGTGAAGCAGTGCAGGAGCGAGGGAGCGCGGCTGGGTCCTAGGGAGCGCACAGTGAGTCAATGAGAAGTCAGACGGGGGGGCGTGTATTATTATCGGCGGCGCTGGGAGACAATTATAAGTGTGCAAACCGGCCCTGCAGTGAGCGCAGTTGCAGGGGGCGGGGCCTTCCGAGCGCTCCGGGCCCCCCGGTGCCGCGGGCCCCATAGCAGTGGCGTACCCTGCCTCTATTGGCGGTACGCCACTGCACTGGGTGTAAGGCTGAATTCACACTTCAGTTATTTGGTCAGATATTTCGATCAGTTATTGTGAGCCAAAACCAGGTGCGGGTCGAAAACAAAGAAGAGGTGCAGATCTTTTCATTATACCTGATCTCTGAGTAGGCTTCACTACTAGTTTTGGCTCACAGTAAGGGTCCATTCACACGTCTGTAAGTGTTTTGCGGATCTGCAAAACACGGACACCGGCAATGTGCGTTCCGCATTTTGTGGACCGCACGTCGCTGGCACTTAATAGAAAATGCCTAATCTTGTCCACAATTGCGGACAAGAATAGGACATGTTCTATTTTTTTCGGGAACGGAATAGTGGACCCGGAAGTGCTGGTCCGCAATTCCGTATCCGGCCCCATAGAAATGAATAGGTCCGCAATTTTTGCGGAACGAAATTGCGGACGTGTGAATGGGGCCTTATCCACAGGATAGTACTGTTCTATTAGGGGCAGCTGTTCCGTTCCGAAAAATACGGAATGCACATGGACGTTATCCGTATTTTTTTGCAGATCCTTTTTTTGCGGACCGCAAAATACATACGGTCGTGTGCATGAGGCCTTAGGCATTCAGCGCTGATTCTTCCCCAAGATAGGGCATGCTGCTTTTTTTTTCCACGTGTAAAAAAAACAACTGCTGCTTCCCATTGAAATGAATGACAGGCTGTTTTGAGGTATTTTTATTTAGCAGACTTTGAGGCAAAAATGCTCCAAAATCAGCGCCAAAAAACTCAGTGTGAACTGGCCCTTAGCAAGAAATTTGCACCAAAATGCACATAAATCTGCACTATTTATCGTGGTTTTGGTGCGTTTTTTGTGCAGTTGTTAATGTGGTTTTTGGTGCAGATTTAATATGGCTTGGCTGCAGATCTCGCCCTTCCATTGAAGAGGGTGTAAGGCCTCATGCACACGACTGTTCCGTTTTTTTGCGGTCCGCAAACCGCGGATATGCAAAAAACAGAAGCCGCCCGTGTGACTTCCGCAATTTGCGGAACGGATGGCCCATTGTAGACATGACTATTCTTGTCCGCAAAACGGACAAGAATAGTACATGTTATATTTTTCTTGCGGGGCTACAGAACGGAGCAACGGATGCGGACAGCACACAGAGTGCTGTCCGCACCTTTTGCGGCCCCATTGAAATGAATGGGTCCGCATCAGAGCCGCAAAAACTGCAGCCCGGAGCTGGACCAAAACAACGGTCGTGTGCATGAGGCCTAATCCGCACAAAACTCCAACAATTGACATGCTGCAGATTTCAAAATCATGGCAGATCAATTTCCAAACCAAAAAAAGCTAAGTGTACACGAGATTTCTCTAATCTCATATACTTGGTATATGCTGGTATTGTATTACGCAGCAGTTTTTCCGAACGAAATGCGCACAGTGTGCAGGCAGTTTATGCACACAAATTAAGCTGTAGACTAGTGTTGAGCAAAGCGTACATTGGATGCTTCATCCGAAGTCGATTCGTTCTAAACTTCAGATTAATACTGTACGCAGATCTGTCTCCGTACAGTATTAGAATGTATGGGCTCTGATGAGCCAAAGTAAGTTATTCACGAAGTTGCGCGAGACTTCGTTGAATAACTTCGGTAGTTAATTTTTTAAGTGGAAAAACACTTTAAAACTTGGAACGGAACTCGGCAAAATGATATATAAGGGACCAGGCATGAATATGCGTTATGTAAGGCTAGCCAGGAGGGCCATCTAGCAGTGGCTGATGAGTACTACAACGTGAGCAGCAGGCGTATACTTTCACTGTAGGAACACATAAGGTCTGCATCTCACCTCCTAAGCCCCCTGCGCTGTATCTTTATCAGAGACAAGTGGAGGAGGAAACACAAAATGGCAGCTATTGATGGCCACCACATAGGGGCAGCTTTTAGGGCAACATATTGTGCTGCACTGTGGTATATGGTTCTAATGGGACAGTATTTGGAGCCCGCTACAACATTGGGCCAATTTTTGTATTTTTTTCCAGGGCCGCTTTAAGTTCCCAGTCCGCCCCTGATTGAGACACACCATGTGGTCTCTCTATGTACTTATACTGACCAAGCATTTCAGACAGACACAACTCCCCATGGAACACAGTGAGGCTGGCACTTGTAACTTAGAGGTGTAGACTGTGTTGTGGTGACTGCCCGTTACCGCAATACAATCCTCAAGTGCTGTTTTAACCCCTCTAAGCCCCATTTCACACGAGTGAGTATTCTGCGCGGGTGCAATGCGTGATGCGAACGCATTGCGCGTGCACGAAATCCGGACCCATTCATTTCAATGGGGCTGTGTACATGAGCGTTGTTTTTTACGCATCACTTGTGTTTTGCGTGAAAATCGCAGCATGTTCTTTATACTGCAATTTTTAGCCCCATAGAACTGTATGGAGCTGCGTGAAAATCGCATCCGCAAGCAAGTGTGGATGCGATGTGTTTTTCACGGATGGTTGCTAAGAGATGTTGTTTGTGTACATTCAGTTTTTTATCACACATCAAAACGCATTGCACCCGAGCGTTAAAAACTGAACAACTGAACGCGATCTCAAACAAAACTGAATGACTTTGCCCGCGAAATCATACATTTTTCACTGAAAGCATTCGCAACGCATCCAGACCTAATCCGGACACGCTCTTCTGCAAGGGGCCTTAGTGTTGAGCAAATCGGACTTCTATTCAAATTCCAGGGAAAATTCGATTTGCCACAAAAAAGAATTTCCTCGTGCTTCATGGTAATCAATAGATTTTGGCGGTAATACAAAAAAAATCCTACTTACCTTATCTGTTTGAGCGCAAAGAGTCGGCCGCCGCCGTCTTGACTGAAGATCCCGTGCACAAGATTTTGAGCTACATCTTCAATTAAGATGGTGGCGGCTGGTTCTTCGCAATCAAATGGATGTGGTAAGTATGATTTTATTATTATTATTTTTAATTTTACACTACAATATCAATGTCAGATGCCGCAATGAGCTATGAAAGTGGCATCTGAGGGGTACAATGACGGGAGGGGGGCTCTCTCTGTTATTACACCCACTACTTGAAAATAAATGTGCTTTTTGTAAAATGGGCGAAGCAGCCCAATCAAATTTTTCATTATATTTTGATATAAAAACCCAGTATACCTGTATCTAACTTATACCGTGGCTAAGGGCTCTTTCACACTTGCGTTCTTTTCTTCCGGCATAGAGTTCCGTCGTCGGGGCTCTATGCCGGAAGAATCCTGATCAGGATTATCCCCATGCATTCTGAATGGAGAGAAATCCATTCAGGATGCATCAGGATGTATTCAGTTCCGGACCGGAACGTTTTTTGGCCGGAGAAAATACCGCAGCATGCTGCGCTTTTTGCTCCGGCCAAAAATCCTGAACACTTGCCGCAAGGCCAGATCCGGAATTAATGCCCATTGAAAGGCATTAATCCGGATCCGGCCTTAAGCTAAACGTCGTTTCGGCGCATTGCCGGATCCGACGTTTAGCTTTTTCTGAATGGTTACCATGGCTGCCAGGACGCTAAAGTCCTGGCAGCCATGGTAAAGTGTAGTGGGGAGCGGGGGAGCAGTATACTTACCGTCCGTGCGGCTCCCGGGGCGCTTCAGAGTGACGTCAGGGCGCCCCACGCGCATGGATGACGTGATCGCATGGAAACGTCATCCATGCGCATGGGGCGCTCTGACGTCATTCTGGAGCTCCCGGGGGCCGCACGGACGGTAAGTATACTGCTCCCCCGCTCCCCACTACTACTATGGCAACCAGGACTTTAATAGTGTCCTGGCTGCCATAGTAACACTGAACGCATTTTGAAGACGGATCCGTCTTCAAATGCTTTCAGTTCACTTGCGTTTTTCCGGATCCGGCGTGCAATTCCGGCAAATGGAGTACACGACGGATCCGGACAACGCAAGTGTGAAAGAGGCCTTAGATCTTGTAGATCAAACTGCGTTAGTTGTGTTACCGCTTTCCTTGTGGAGATGTATTTGTATACAAAGCCAAATAATGATTGAAGATTTTATTTTCATCTCAGGGCTGGAAGCTATTCCTTCTTTTCCTGGATTATTTGCGGACTAGACCATGTCCCTGCACGAGATATCAGACAGGCAGAGGGGCATGACTCCTGACCTACACAGTAAAGGTCGTATACAGAATACAATAAAAAGGGTCAATATATGTGTAGAAATCACATTTGTTACGCTGAGCGCTCCGGGTCCCCTGCTGGCCTCGGAGCGCTCACAGCGTATGCCCCCAGGCAGCACTCCAGCGTCTCGGCATGTGCGTCCTCGCTCTCTAGGGCGCGCGCACGCCGGGACTCTTAGATTCAAAGGGCCAGTGCACCAGTGATTGGTGCCTGGTCCAAAGGGGTTATTAAGGGTTAAGGTTTGTGAGAGGCAGTGCTGACTTAATTAGGCTGCACCTGTGCACTGCCCATTTATACCTTCTCCTCCCACAGCTTTCTGCCGGATCTTTGTGCCTTGTGCCTCAGAGAAAGCGTTCCCTACTGTGTTAGTTTGCCTTGCCTGTTGCCGAACCCGTTGCTACCGTCTACTCGCCTTTGAACCTTTGCCGCCTGCCCTGACCTCTGCTACGTCCGACTACGCTCTTGCCTTCTCCCTGTGTACCATGCCTTATCAGCTGCCAGAGAGGTCGAGTTGTTACTAGGGGACACGACCTGGTAGTTACCGCCGCAGCAAATCCATCCTGCTTTGCGGCGGGCTCTGGTGAAGACCAGTAACTGCTTAGAACCGGTCCTTTAGTACAACCCGCGCCATCGCCTCTCTGGTCCAGAGGATCCACTACCTGTCCTGCCGGTTCGTGACAGTAAGATCCGGCCATGGATCCCGCTGATGTTCCCCTGCCAAGCCTAGCGGACCTCACCACCATTGTGGCCCAGCAGGATAAACAGCTGGCCCAGTTGACCGCTATGTTGCAGCAGCTCCTGCCTTCTCAGCAACAGCCAGCTCCTCCGTCTGCTCCTGCTGCATCACCTCCGCCTGCAGTTGCCACCGGTTCCAGAATCCGTTTGTCCCTACCAGACAAATATGACGGAGATCCTAAGCAGTGCCATGGGTTCTTGTCGCAGTGCTCTCTCCACCTCGAGCTACTGTCCGACCAGTTTCCTTCTGAGCGAGCCAAGGTAGCCTTTATTCTCAGTTTACTGTCCGGGAAGGCCCTGGCCTGGGCTACACCACTATGGGACCGCGCAGATCCTGCCACCGCTTCCGTCCAGAGCTTCTGCCTAGAGTTCCGGAATGTTTTTGAGGAGCCTGCCCGGGTTACCTCCGCAGAGACTGCCTTACTAAATTTGACCCAAGGAGATTCTTCCGTGGGTGACTATGCCATTCAGTTCCGCACCCTGGCCTCTGAGCTGAACTGGAACAATGAAGCCCTTTGCGCCACCTTCAAGAAGGGACTTAACAGTGAAGTAAAGGACGTTCTGGCTGCACGTGAGCTTCCTTCCACTCTTAGTGACCTCATCTTGCTGGCCACTAGGATAGACAAACGTTTCGCCGAAAGACAAGAGGAACTCCTCCTTGAAAAGGAAAAAGCTTGTCCTAGACGCTTTCCTCGTCTGGCTCCCGTTTTTCTGCGTCCACCTCAACCCGCTACTGGGTTTTCCGCCGTGGAAGCCATGCAGGTGGATCGGTCACGTCTGACTCCGCAAGAACGAAGCCGCCGCAGAAACGAGAACCTGTGTCTGTACTGTGCCAGTACCGAGCACTTCCTTACAGATTGTCCTCTCCGTCCACCGCGTTCGGGAAACGCTCGCACCTAGTAAACGTGGGAGAGGCGTTGCTAGGTGTGGATTCTTCCTCTCCACGTCTCATCATACCCGTGCAGTTGATCATCTCTTCCAAGTCCTCTTTCTCCGCAGCCGCCTTCTTGGATTCCGTTTCAGCTGGCAACTTCATTCACGCCTCCTTGGTTGACAAGTACCGTATTCCAGTAATCCGTCTACCCAAGCCGTTTTTCATCTCCACTGTTAACAGTGAGAGACTCTCTGCCACCGTGCAGTTCCGTACCCAGCCTCTGCAGATGGACATTGGATTATTTCATACCTAGACTTTAGAATTCTTTGTCCTTCCCTTCTGTTCCTCCGAACTCCTCCTGGGTCTGCCGTGGCTTCAACATCATAGTCCTGTCCTGAATTGGTCCACCGGTGAGATCCTGCGTTGGGGTTCCTCCTGTTCGGACCGCTGTCTCAAGCCTGCTCTGGTCAAACAGAACCCGCAAGTTTCTTCTGGGCTGCCCAAGCCATACCATTCCTTCGCGGATGTCTTCTGCAAGAAACAAGCTGAGGTCCTTCCTCCTCACCGATCCTATGATTGCCCGATCGACCTGATACCCGGTTCTACTCCACCTCGGGGCAGAATTTATCCTTTCTCACCTCCTGAGACTCTTGCCATGTCCGACTATATACGCGAGAACCTACAGAGAGGATTCATAAGAAAATCTTCTTCTCCTGCTGGGGCCGGTTTTTTCTTTGTGACAAAAAAAGACGGCTCCCTCCACCCCTGCATTGACTACAGAGGTCTTAATAAAATTACCATCAAGAACCGTTACCCTCTGCCTCTAATCTCTGAGCTATTTGATCGTCTCCGAGGGGCTAAGATCTTCACTAAATTGGACCTTCGAGGGGCCTATAATCTGATCCGTATCCGTGAGGGGGACGAATGGAAGACCGCCTTTAACACAAGGGACGGCCATTTTGAGTATTTGGTGATGCCCTTCGGCCTCTGCAACGCGCCTGCTGTCTTCCAGGAATTCGTCAATGATATTTTCAGGGACTTACTTTACACCTGCGTGGTCGTATACCTGGATGATATCCTCATATTTTCCTCCAATTTGGATCAACACCGGGTCCATGTGCAACAAGTTCTTACTCGTCTTAGGAGAAATCGCCTGTACGCTAAACTTGAAAAATGTCTTTTTGACTGGACCTCCCTGCCTTTCCTGGGATACATTATCTCAGCCCAAGGACTTCAAATGGACCCAGCCAAGCTCTCGGCGGTTCTGGATTGGCCACGCCCCTCTGGTCTCCGAGCCATACAAAGATTTCTGGGCTTTGCGAATTACTACAGGCAATTCATCCCTCACTATTCCACTCTGGTAGCTCCTATCGTGGCCCTCACAAGAAAAGGAGCTAACCCCAAATCCTGGCCTTCCCAAGCCGAGGAAGCCTTCCAGTCCCTGAAATCCGCCTTTGCCTCTGCACCCGTTCTCTCTAGACCAGATTCCACCAAGCCTTTCTCTCTTGAAGTGGATGCCTCCTCGGTGGGAGCCGGAGCTGTCCTCACCCAGAAGTCTTCCCGGGGCAAGACTTCAACTTGTGGCTTCTTTTCAAAAACATTCTCTTCCGCAGAGAGAAATTACTCCATTGGGGACAGGGAACTGCTGGCTATTAAATTGGCACTGGAGGAATGGAGACATTTACTCGAGGGCGCCACACATCCTGTGTACATCTTCACGGACCACAAGAACCTGGCTTATCTCCAGTCTGCTCAGAGATTAAATCCCCGTCAGGCTCGATGGTCTCTGTTCTTCGCCCGCTTTAATTTTGAGATCCATTTCCGTCCGGCTTGTAAGAACATTAGGGCAGATGCTCTGTCTCGCTCCTCTGATGTGGTGGGCGACGAGTTAACACCTCGATATATTATCCCTCCAGAACGCCTTATTACAGTCGCTCCCGTGGACCTGCGCCTTCTTCCTCCTGGCAAATCCTACGTACCTCCACGTCAGCGGCTGCGAATTCTCAAGTGGGGCCACGCCCCCCCTTTTGCCGGTCATCCAGGGGTGCTAAAGTCTCTCCAACTAATCTCCCAAAGGTACTGGTGGTCTTCTCTGGAGAAAGATGTCTCGGACTTCGTCCAGGCCTGTATGATTTGCGCCCGGGATAAATCGCCTCGCCAGAAACCAGCGGGTCTCCTCTTGCCTCTACCTGTTCCTGAAGTTCCCTGGTCTCACATCGCCATGGACTTTATTACAGATCTTCCCTCCTCCCATGGCAAGTCCGTTATTTGGGTCGTGGTGGATCGCTTCTCCAAGATGGCTCACTTTGTACCCCTGCCCGGTCTACCCTCTGCACCCATGTTGGCCAAACAATTTTTCCAACACATCTTCCGTCTCCATGGCCTTCCCAAACATATTGTCTCGGATCGTGGGGTACAATTCGTCTCCAAATTCTGGAGGGCTCTATGTGCTCAGCTCGGGATCAAATTGGACTTTTCTCCTTCGTACCATCCTCAGTCTAACGGCCAAGTAGAACGGGTGAACCAAATTTTGGGTGACTATCTGCGTCACTTTGTATCCTCACGCCATGACGACTGGGCTGATCTACTTCCCTGGGCGGAGTTCTCCTACAACTACAAACAATCCTCTGCCTCTAACAAGTCTCCTTTCTTTGTAGTTTTTGTCCGTCATCCTCTTCCACCTCTGCCGCAGTCTCCCACTCCTTCTTCTGTACCTGCCGTTGACAGTCTTGTACAGGATTTTTCCTCCATCTGGCGAGAAACCCACGCTGCTCTCCTCAAGGCTTCCGCCCGTATGAAGGTTCAAGCTGACAAGAGACGCAGATCTCCTCCGGAATTTCGCCCGGGTGACAAGGTGTGGCTCTCCTCTAGGTACATCCGATTTAGGGTCCCAAGTTACAAGTTGGGCCCTCGTTTCTTGGGACCCTATAAAATCAAGAGTCGTATCAATCAAGTTTCTTATCAGCTCCATCTTCTTCCCTCCCTCCGAATCCATAACTCCTTCCATGTCTCCCTTCTTAAACCTGCTGTCTTTAACCATTTTTCTCCCAAGCTTGTTTCTCCCACCCCTGTCGCCGGTACCTCCGATATATTCTCTGTCAAGGAGATCTTGGCGACCAAGATCTCCCGGGGGAAAAGATTTTTTTGGGTCGACTGGGAGGGCTGCGGTCCTGAGGAGAGGTCATGGGAGCCGGAGGAGAACATCCTGGACCGCAGTCTCATCCGCAAGTTCTTCGGTACCAAAAAGGGAGGGAGACCAAAGGGGGGGTACTGTTACGCTGAGCGCTCCGGGTCCCCTGCTGGCCTCGGAGCGCTCACAGCATATGCCCCCAGGCAGCACTCCAGCGTCTCGGCGTGTGCGTCCTCGCTCTCTAGGGCGCGCGCGCGCCGGGACTCTTAGATTCAAAGGGCCAGTGCACCAGTGACTGGTGCCTGGTCCAAAGGGGTTATTAAGGGTTAAGGTTTGTGAGAGGCAGTGCTGACTTAATTAGGCTGCACCTGTGCACTGCCCATTTATACCTTCTCCTCCCACAGCTTTCTGCCGGATCTTTGTGCCTTGTGCCTCAGAAAAAGCGTTCCCTACTGTGTTAGTTTGCCTTGCCTGTTGCCGAACCCGTTGCTACCGTCTACTCGCCTTTGAACCTTTGCCGCCTGCCCTGACCTCTACTACGTCCGACTACGCTCTTGCCTTCTCCCTGTGTACCACGCCTTATCAGCTGCCAGAGAGGTTGAGTTGTTACTAGGGGACACGACCTGGTAGTTACCGCCGCAGCAAATCCATCCCGCTTTGCGGCGGGCTCTGGTGAAGACCAGTAACTGCTTAGAACCGGTCCTTTAGTACAACCCGCGCCATCGCCTCTCTGGTCCAGAGGATCCACTACCTGTCCTGCCGGTTCGTGACAACATTGTAGAGATGTGACTGCTATAGCTAAGGAAATTTTGAAAGTACTGTACCTCACTAGATCAACAAATTACTGCAGTATAGCTGCTATTCTATCGATCCAGCATAGCTACTACACTTTAAACAGAGCTGTGCTTTTACCTCCCAAAGTGTTACCTCTGATAACCTATTCTGAAGAGCATGGAAAACCCCTTTAAGACCACATTCCTTTAATTCAGAATCCAAAACGAATCAAATTTCTGAGATTATTTTAAGAACGTAGAGTACAAATGATCAGCAACAATAGTGGTCCTTTGAAAAGCTTTTGCAATGTAGACCAAAATAAAATTCTAACTAGTGATGAGCAGCATAGGCAATATTAGTTTTCGCGATATTTCACAAATTTTTGGCCTAATATTTGCCATAAATTTGCAAATTCTAGAATTGGTGATCTCTAGTCATTATTTTCTTGATTGTGAAAATCGGCAATGTAAAATGCGCACATTGCGCGCGCAATACAGGCGTGGCTCACTTTTGCAAAATTTTTTAAGCTGCTAGAAGTTTGATGAGACTGGAGAAAATGCACAGTACAGTAATTCCTATCACACTACCTAACACCCTGCACTGGAACCTATCAGCTACACTATATCACTATCTAACACTGACTATCTCCCACTAACTATCTGTATTATATATATATATATATATATATATGTATGTATGAGCTAACTACCATATTTTTCGCTTTATAAGACGCACCTGATGATAAGACACCCTAGGTTTTGGAGGAGGAAAATAAGAAGAATTTTGTTTTTAACCAAAAGGTGTGCTTTTGGTGGGTTTTGAACTAATGGTGGTCTGTGGATGACACTATTATGGGGGATCTGTGGATGACACTGTTATGGGGATCTGTGGATGACACTGTTATGGGGATCTGTGGATGACACTGTTATGGGGATCTGTGGATGACACTGTTATGGGGATCTGTGGATGACACTGTTATGGGGATCTGTAGATGACAGTTATGAGGGATCTGTAGATGATGCACTGTTATGGGGGAATCTGTAGATGGCACTGTTATGGGGGCATCTGTAGATGGCACTGTTATGGGGGAATCTGTGAATGGCACTGTTATGGGGGAATCTGTGAATGACACTGTTACGGGGATATCTGTGGATGACACTGCTATGGGGATAGCTGTGGATGACACTGCAGTAGCGCAATCCTCTGTAGTACTCACTATCAAACTACTGTAGCAGGCAGGCTGGCAGGGAGCGGAACGTCATTCGCTCCCTCACACGCCTGCTCCGCCTGCTTTATTAATAAAGTGGGAGGAACAGGTGTGTGACGGAGTGAGTGACGTTACGCTGCAGGCCGCACTGCCTGCTACGGTAGTTTGATAGTGAGTACTACAGAGGGTTGCGCTACTGCAGAGGATTATGATACTTTAACAAAGCTCCCATGACTACACTTTACATATAAAGACTGCTATGAGCGGGGCCTGTGTAATAGAGTACAGTGACTGCATTGGGCCCCACCGCAATTCCAACACCAGTTGCTGGTCTCCAGCCCCTCCTCCCTCCCCGCTGATACATGGCATGCCGCGCTGTGCAGCATAGCGGCCGGCGATGTATCAGCGTCACCAGAGTAAAAATGCCAGCATTCGCTTTATAAGACGCACTGCCATTCCCCCCCACTTTTTGGGGGGGAAGTGCGTGTTATAAAGCGAAAAATACGGTAACTATCTAATGTAATTGAATAAGGATGCAGATGACTCATCACAGAGCACAGCAATGACACTGCTCTCTCTCTCTCAGAACTGCAAAAAACAGCAGAAAATGGCTGCTGGGGAGTTTCCTATATAGAAAGGGGTAGGCAACTTATCTATTGGTTGCTAGGGATGTTGCTAAGCTCAGACAAAGATACTGCAGCCTTCTCATTGGCCCACAAGCAAGAAGCAGTGAGGGTACTGATGGAAAAAAAACTTGAATATTGAATATGAAGATATAGCACTATATTCTAGATCTTCTTGAAGTGCCGATATTCGCGATAAAAAATATTCGCGATTAGAATATTCACGATCAACACTAATTCTAACATAAGGCAAGTAACTATCACGTTAAAATATTGTTGGTTTGTAAGAAAACTCTAGATGTCCCCAGAATGTAAACATAAATCTTAAAGAGGTGTTCCAACTTCAAATAAGTCATCAATCTCAGATTGGCGGGAGTCTAGCACCCAACACCCCATCCAATCAGGTGTTTGCTGCAGCTACAGGAAACACAACAGTAGACGGGGCTGGAAGCAGAAGGCTCCATATACAGTAGTTGGGGTGCCACCATACTATAACTCAGTTCCCAGTCACTTGATTTGGAGCCGAGCTGTAGTATGAGACCCGCTCCTCCCGTCAGCGCCTTTTCTCTGTCTCCTTCAGCTGTTAATGTTGCTATCTTCAAATTAAAATCCTGTACATCTTCTGTGGTAGTGCAGAGAAACAGGAAAAAAAGGACTGCGCAGGATTTCCGTTCATTAAATTTGTGATGTCCGCAGCTGAAGAAGGTGGAGAAAAGGCGCTGAGGGGAGGAGCAGGGCTCCATTTACATGGGAGGACATGGGCACTATTGTCACCAGGGACACTGTTAACAGCTTAATGGGTGGAAAGGAGGTGAAAAATTCCCTTTAATTGTGCTATCCAGAGAGCCCCCACTAAAAAAAGTTCCAGACCACCCTACAGGTTTGTAAACTGTATATGTTTTAGGCATGAGAATTTTTATTGCGTAGATTGTGGCCCCCTGCTGTAGCATAATTTCACACTGCAGCCCTTTGACAGAAAAGTTTGTGTACCCCTGCTTTAAATATATTTTTTCAAATAAAGTATGTCATTTTAAACATATTATAGCAAAATACTAAATGTATTTGTAGAGCACATTTTGCCCTATAGTGGTATTCAGATTCAGACATACAGGCTCAGTTCCTCTTTGGTGTGGATGGATCCCCGATACACAAATGCAATATGAGCTAGTAGAACATTTTAGACTACGTAATGAAATGACAGTATGCTATATCTGCAGGACAATAAGATTTATAATTTATTGCTATTCCTGGTATGATTATTTTAACATATCCACGTCCAAAAACATTAATCTATTTTCTCATTTAAGGAGTTTAATATGAATTAATATTTTACATTTTGTTATGTGATGGTGTTTAGGACACATTATCTAAAACGTCCTAGATGAAACTGTGCTTTATAGAAAAAAGCTGGCATCCGCCATACATATCATTCACATTCAGTCATAGAACCGTAATCAGACTTCACTGGGAGACAAGCCAAACCAATTAATCTATTAGGTTACTGGGCAAGATCCCAAAAAACTTAAATAAAGTATAATAGAAGAAAGTGATTCCTAAATTGTCCTCACCGCTTTCCCATCCAAAATGTCGCTCTTCAGCTTCCATTTTAAGTTAAAACAATTTATTCTGTAAGTAGTAGTGGAGCTACCCTGTATCTTAGTGCACTGCAGCACAGTTCGGATGGAAAACACTTTTAGAGCGAGAGCTTTTGGCACTGGTTTCTCTTGGACCCTTGTGGACACTATGCAATCTGCAAGGATAGATATTGAAATACAACTAAAACAATAGAAAATGCTGGAGAATATCAAGTCAATTCTGTTAAAAAAAATACCTGAACAATAATATGGTAAATATGTTAACCAGCAGAGTGCAGCGGCGCCCAGCTACAGTGAGTTCAGACACCTTGTGTACATAAGGAGAGGAATTCTGTGGCTTAAAATCAAAATGAGGCTTAGCATTTAGGGACATTATATGGCAAAGGGGATTATCCAAAGTGGGTAGTTTATTTAATCAGAATAAGAGCCCTTAAAGGGGTTATCCAAAATTTTGATATTGACGACCTATCCTCAGGAAAGGTCATCAGTATCTGATCAGTGGGGGTTCGACACCTGGGAACCCTGCTGATCACATGTTTGAGAAGGCATCGGCACTCCTGTGAGCACCGTGGCCTTCTCCGTGCTTACCAAGCACAATGCCATACATTGTATAGCGGCTGTGCTTGGTATTGTGCTCAGCCCCATGGAAGTGAATGAGGCTGAGCGCGATACCAAGCACAGCCACTATACAATGTACGCCTCTGTGCTTGGTAAGCCGCGAGAAGGCCCAGCTTACCAGGAGCGGCGATACCATCTCAAACAGCTGATCGACGGGGGTCCCGGGTGTCGAACCCCCACTGATCAGATACTGATGACCTTTCCTGATCAATATCAAAATCTCGGAAAACTCCTGTTAAGGTTTTTTGGGGGGACTTAAATATTAATGACCTATCCTCCTGGCACCCCTGCGCTGCTGCCTCTGCTTGGGTCAATGATGTAACATATCGGTCACATGACCGTTCTCAGTCCCAGTCAAGTAAAAGGGATTACACTGCAGTACCAAGCACTGTCACTATACAATGTACAGCGCTGTACTTGATATACTATGAAGAGGCCCCCCCGCATCAAACAACATGAGTAGGGATGCCAGGACTCAGATCTCACATTGATCACCTATCCTGAAGACGTTCTGGACAACCCCTTTAACCTGTTCCAGAACATATCAGAAGCAGTCTTAAATTATATCTAATGTTGCTACTTCTGTGAAGTTATTATTTAAAAGTTTACCATTGTAGTTTACATTTCAGAAATGAATCTGTTTTTTAATCACTTGTTTTCTATTTCACAAATTGAAATGGGCAGATTTCATGTGACCCTGTTTTTTTGACCGGATACAGGTGCCAGACAAATGGAGAAAGAAGTGGGGCTGCCATGTGTAGCAGTTATGATATGGAACTACTGTACATTATGCAACTTTTTTATAGACATTACTACACTTTAGGCCTCGTGCACATGGCTGTATTTTTTCCTGCATCCAGTCGTGTCAGTTGTGCATCGGATGCAGAGCCTTTTATTTCGATGGGGCCGCAAAAAATGCGGACACCACATCGTGTGCTGTCCGCATCTGTACATCAGTGATGCAGTCCTGTTATAAAAGAATAGAACATGTACTATACTTGTCTCTTTTGCAGACAAAGAAAGGGGAAAAAAAGGGAAAAAGAAAATGGTGGCATGCACAAGGACAGCCTCCGTGTTTTGCAGACCGCAAAACACATATGATCTTGAGCATGAGGCATTAGATGGGTACAATCCTGCTTTCCTGGAATTTGTTTTTGTGAAAAGTAACCAACAATTACAATAAGATTATAGTTCCAAATATGTCCATCTGATACATAGACAGAAAAGCCCCTATAAGGGTACTTTCACACTTGCGGCAGAGGATTCCGGAAGTCAGTTCCGTGGCAGGAACTGCCTGCCGGATCCGGCAATCCGGACGCAAATGGATGCATTTGTGAGACAGATGCGGATCCATCTCACAAATGCATTGAAATACTGGATCCGTCTTTCCGGTTGTCATCCGGAAAAACGGATCCAGTATTTATTTTTTTCTCATTTTTAAAGGTCTGCACATGCGCAGACTGCAAAACTGGATCCGTTTTGCTGGAACACTTGGGGCCGGATCTGGCTTTAATGCATTTCTATATAAATGAATCCCGGATCCGGCATTCTGGCAAGTGTTCAGGATTTTTGGCTGTAGAGAAAACTACAGCATGCTGCGGTATTTTCTCCGGCCAAAAAATGTAACAGGGACTGAACGGAATGCTCTCCATTCAGAATGCATTAGGATAAAACTGATCAGTATTTTTCCGGTATTGAGCTCCTGTGACGGAACTCAATACCCGAAAACAAGTGTGAAAGTACCCTAAGTGGTACATATGTATATAGAGCTGTACAGAGCATGCCAGCCTTAAAGGGGTATTTCAGCTTTTGGATATTGATGACTTACCCTGGACATAGGTCATCAGTGGCAGTCCGACACCCGCTGCCCCCCACCGGAAACAAAACATTAAATGGAATGGGAAGCAGAATGTTTGCCATTGTGTATTTGTTGTGCTGGTGTGCTGAATGGGCAGAGTTGCTAACCAGAATATTTATTTTTTCTGGACAAATGATCCTAAAATCGTGGACAGCCAACATTTTTTACGGACAAATTGGAAAACCATAATGAATGATAATGATTATAAGTAATACATGTCTATAGCTCAATACACTGATCGGGGGGGCGGAGCCTGACCGTGCTACATGGCGGCTGCTTGAGAGGAGCGCTCCCGCCACCAAGCTGCTTTCAGCCTCATTAGCACTCTAATCCCCGTGCCATGGTCAAGATCCAGCCTAAGCCTGGTACAGGAGTACTAGCTGGAGGCTCTCGGGAAGAGCAGGAGGTGAACAGTATGGAGAAATTCGTTCACAAGCGGGCGGCACAGCTCCCCATTAGGGAAGAAAAGATGGCGCCGAAAGCGCTGAATCGCAGACCGGACGCGGCTCAAGGAGAATGCACTCCGCCCCTGGAGGGAGATGGCCGGCCGCAACTTGGGGTGAGCGATTCTACCCACCTATCTAATGACTATTTTGACATGGCCTTGCAGAGAGCCTAAGCCCCGATCGCTGCGGACTTGTCCTCTATTAAAGTAGATATACGCCATATAGGCAACCGCGTGGAGGCTCTGGAACAATCGCAGGACGCGCTCTTTTCACAAGCGGCGTCCGTTGCTAAAACCCTGGAGACCCACACAGAGGCGATCAACACGGCCCTGCTGTTAATAGAGGACCAGGAAAATCGTAGTCGCCGCAAAAACATCCGTGTGAGAGGCCTTCCAGAGGCTGCGGACAAAGAAAATCTCTTTGCGGCTATGCACGAGCTCTTTACTTACCTCCTGGGTGCTGAGCCCGCCAAAAACATCATAGTGGAGAGAGTGCACAGATCCCTGCGTCCCAAGCCGTCTCCGGCGGATAATCCTAGGGACATTATTTGCGGCCTACTAAGTTTTCGGGACACTGACGCCATTTTAAACAAAGCCAGAGGTATGGAGGAAGTAAAAATTGCAGACTCCATAGTCCAGCTGTTCCAGGATGTCGCCCCTTCCACTCTCCAAAAAAGGAGAGTTTTGAAACCACTTACAGAGGCTCTGCGTGAAGCCAGGATCCCATACAAATGGCTTTACCCCTTCGGGGTCCAGGTCACATCTGGAAATAGGCGCATTATAATCCGTTCACCCGAGGACTTACCTGTGCTCTGGAATGCCCTGCGGATCCCACCAATCGTCATTCCTTCATGGCTTCCAGTCCAGCATGATGGCACGTTCCCGCAACTCCCTACTCCGTGGACGACCGTTGGAAAGCAGAAGCTTAAGAAGCCCAGAACATCGCGGTTGGACTCTAATGATTGAGGCCCTTTTTTAAGGGTCACTTCAGTTTCTTCTTTTCTACTTGTAGGTTATTGGGTTGGGGTTGGAGTTGTGAGGATGAGGCCTTTTTTGGTCTTTTTCCTCACTCCTGCCACCCTCTCCCTGTGTGGTTCTCTAGGACCACTCTCCTAGACCAGTTTTTCGGTCCATACTGATGGGTTATATTGCTTTATATTGTACTGATTATGTATAATAGGTTCTATATAATAGGCTATATACTTACTCTTTTCCCCCTCTCCCTAATGTGATTTCCCTATGTAGTGTTGGGTTTGTCCCCCCCCCCCCTCCTCCCCTCTCCTCCCTCCCCCTTGTCTGTCCATAATTTTTGCCTCCCCTCCTCACCCATTGTTGTTACTGACCATATCTTTACCTGCACGGGATTAGACCTTTTTCTTTTTTGCACTTTATGTGCTTCGGTCTGAAATGCTTGGCAGCTTGGGCAGATCAGGCCAGAGGTTTTGAATCCTTACTTCCCCCCCTCTCTCGCTCGTTATAGAGCGCATCATATCTACACTTGCTCCATATTTATGTGTATTGCTACTCTACATTTTTGTGGCAATGTTTGCCTGTTTCTTTTATTTTCAGTTAAGTTTATCGAGGACATAGCTTGTCGGTACGTGCGGTTATCTGGTGTTCTAATGACATGGCGGCTCTGACTATCAATGTAGCCTCGCTCAATGCGAACGGCTGTAATAATCCCACCAAGCGAAGTCGGGTTTTCCAAATACTAAGGAGACATAAGGCTGACATCATTTTACTCCAAGAAACCCACTTTAGAGCAGGGCATGTTCCTAATTTATCCAGATCTAGCTATTCCAAATGGTTTCATGCGTGTCATTCTAGCTCTTCCAGGGGGGTTAGTATTGGGGTACATAAGGATGTCCCCCTCATCGATCCCACTATAGTTGCAGACCCGGAGGGTCGCTATATATTTCTTAGTTGTAAAATTGGGAATGTGGCGGTCACTTTGTGCAACTTATATGCCCCCAACAAGCAAACTGTACCCTGGCTCACCAAGATCATTAGGGATATTTCTGCTATGTTTACTGGTTTGTTACTAATTGGCGGTGATCTGAATCTCACTCTAAATCCTATTTTAGATGCATCATCAGGGAGATCAGCTATATCATACCGTGCCCTGGGGAGTCTGCAGGGTCGCCTGAGGGACCTTAACCTGTGTGATGTCTGGAGGTCTATCCATGGAGATGCTAAAGATTTTACTTTTTATTCTAACCCACACAGATCGTACCAGAGGCTCGACTACGTCCTTATCCAAGACAGGTACTTGCAGCAGGTGCATGGGGTGAATATCCACGCTATCACAGTCTCTGATCACGCCCCTATTGTTATGTCCCTGTCACTGCCCGGGGTTGCTTCTAGAGAGTGGACATGGAAGCTGAATCCCACTCTTCTTAATACTCCCTCACAAATGGCTGCTATCTCACGTTCACTTACTGATTATTTCCAGACCAACTCAGTCGCAGAGGTATCTCCCGCATCTATATGGGAAGCCCACAAAACTGTGATTAGGGGGGAGTTGATCTCGATTGGTGCCTTCCTGAAGAAGAAGCGTCTTGCGGACATCAACTCCCTTCTATCTAGAATTGCGACATTAGAATGCACACATAAAAAGTCACTGGCTATTCAGGAGCATAAGCTCCTTTTATCTCTGAGGAATGAACTAAAAACGCTTCTAAACACCAAGGCCGCTAATGCTTACTTAAAACTGCGTCACAGACAGTATGCCCATGGCGACAAGGGCAACAAGATAATGTCGGCTCTGATCAAAAAACGTAAAGAGCAAACACACATTAGCTCCATGAGGAACACTGCAGGTGCTTTAGTTTCTGATACTTCAGAAGTCGCTAAGGCGTTCACTGATTATTACTGCTCTTTATATAACATTCGTCAGTGCGAGACTCCTGATGTACTTGGTTCTAGGTCAATAAAAGTGGCAAACTTCTTAGATTCTCTCGCCTTGCCTACCCTGTCGGAACCAGAAAGGGACTCTTTATTGGCTCCTATAACGCTTGAAGAAATTAAGAAAACCCTCTCCTCCATTCCCCAGGGAAAAAGCCCTGGCCCCGACGGGTTTCCGATCACGTACTACAAAAAATTTCTCCCGGTCTTAGGCCCCCAACTCGTTTCCTATTTCAACGCTTTACTTACTGGTACCGCCATGAATTCTCAGGCTTTGGAGGCGCATATAGTGGTGCTCCCTAAAGAGGGGAAGGATTTGTCTCTTCCTTCCAGCTATAGGCCCATTTCCCTGCTAAACGCAGATACTAAATTATGGGCAAAGATTCTGGCCCATAGAATAAACCCTTTGCTCCAGAGACTGATAGGGGGTGATCAGGCCGGTTTCGTGGGGGGTCGGGAGTGCAGGGACGGCACTTACAGGGTATTGCAAGCCATAGAATACTCTTTGAAGAGTAACAAGCAGCTCACCCTTCTTAGCACTGATGCCGAGAAGGCATTCGACAGGGTCGACTGGCAATTTATGGAAGCCACTCTTAACAAATTTGGCTTCCCTCCTCATTTTATCCGTGCGAGGCTGTCCCTGTACTCCTCGCCCCGCGCGAGAGTTAGAGTCAATGGGGTGCTCTCGCCCTCCTTTACCATAGCCAATGGGACCAGGCAGGGCTGCCCCCTCTCTCCTTCCCTTTTCTCCTTCCCTTTTCATCCTTTGTCTGGAAACGTTGTTACAGGCCATCAGGCAGGATGATGACATTGCCGGGCTAAAGGTTGGCTCGTTGACTCATAAGGTCGCGGCCTTTGCCGATGACATGTTGCTCCTCCTGCCAGATCCAATAAAGGCGTTTCCAGCTATCCTGGGTCTTTTTGAGTCTTTTGGCCATATATCCAACTTTAAGATTAATTTATCTAAATGCATGGCACTGGGGGTTGGTGTCCCTGATGCGACCATCTCATTGCTGTCACAGGATCATCCCTTTCAGTGGTCGTCCAGTATCACCTACTTAGGGGTGAAGATTTCAGCCAGTATAGATCAGGCCTTCCAATTAGACTATGCCCCTCTCCTTGCTGACATTAAAGATCAATTGAAACACTTAGATATTCCATTTGTTTCTTGGATGGGGCGAAAAAATATAATTAAAACGTATATCCTTCCCAAAGTGCTGTTTCTTCTCCAGACTCTACCTATATACTTGCCTGACTCTTACTTCCAGGACCTGCGTAGGATTATTTCGGGCTTCATTTGGAGGCGTGCTCGTCCGAGATTGGCTTATAGCTTGTTAACCCTGCCAAAACATAGAGGCGGCTTTGGTCTGCCGGACATCAAATTATACTATAAGGCTATTCAGCTCCGTCTGTTGAGTGAATTACTGAACATTAACATAAAAAAATTGGGTTGCCAAGTTGCAAGCCAATTAACACCACCTGACGTGCTCGCCCGCCTTTGGTCGGGGGATCACAATTGGCTTTGAATTGGACCCCTTTGCATTACTCTCACTTTTCATTTATAGGTCGACAGTATCTCGATAGGGCTATTAGGAACTTTATTCCCTCTTGGTTCGACACTCTGGTAGCCTCACACAAACCGGTGAGGAGGGCTATTTCGTTTATCTACAACAAATTGTTGCTGGAGGGCGTACCTAGCAGACCGTCCTTCATTGAGAGGTGGGAGCAAGATTTAGGGATTACTTTATCAGATGAGTCCGTCTCTTTACTACTCAGGAATTCTCACGGGTTCTCCAGGTGCATTAGAATCCAGGAGAATTCCTTTAAATTGCTGACGAGATGGTACCGCACTCCGGAGGTGCTACATAGGATGGATCCTCTCACTTCCCCAGCCTGCTGGAGATGTCATGAAGAGGTTGGCACAGTCTCACATGTATGGTGGTCGTGTCGTGGGGTCTCACAGTTCTGGTCCTCACTTAGTAGGATAATACAACAAATTTGCCCTTTAGCCCCTCCACTCTCTCCGACTCTGGTTCTTCTCAATGTACCATCAAAGGATTTCCCCTTGCATAAATATTCTCTACTAGCTCACATGTTGTCGGCGGCCAAACTTTTAATCCCTCTACATTGGCTCTCGACTCATACTCCTTCGATTGAGGAATGGACCCAAAAGGTTCACGAGATCTGTAGGTTTGAGGAACTTACTAGCTGGGAGTCCTTCTCGCACGACAAGTTCAATGTTATGTGGGGGCCGTGGTTTGGGTGGTTGGAATCAGAGTCGAGGAATTTGTGCCTTTCTACTGGGGTTACTGTGTCCTCTCCCCCTTTTTAGTAGATAACCATTTGCGTTATATACCCTATATTGTATATCATGTCTGGGCTACTTACCAGGGGTCATGCTTCACTCTGTATTAGCAAACTTTACCACTATTACTGGCCTATACCACCGCCGTCGTGCGGTCCAAGGTGGTTGAGCCCCAGGGGAACATGTCCCTCCTTGCATATCTTGCACACTACTCTTGTTAGGTCCGTCTGACTAACTTGACTTGTCTTTATTTATTGCCTGTACACTCATGATAATGCACTTATATTCACATCATTGTACTGCATATGTCTCCTCGACTGTTGGGCTGTTGCCCGCATATGTTAATGTCTTTTTTACCATGCTTGCCGTGATAAATAAAGATTTGTTAAAAAAAAAAAAATATACTGATCGGGGCTCATTACCAGCATTTATTGTAAGCTGTAAAATGATGATAGTTACCACCAAAATAATGTAGTCAAGAACCACCAGTCTCCCAAAAATCAAGGACACAAACATTTTTTTTCACAGACACAGGAAAAAAGTCACCAATTTTTAAGGCCTATCCAGAAAATTCTGGACGGTTGTATACCCTGGAGCTAAGCCACAATACTCCAGCACATCTATTACACAATGCAAGCATACTTCTGCTTCTTACTCTGTCCACTGTTTAATTTCCGGCACTGGCGGTTAATCTCTGGGGGATACAGAAAGCGGCAGGAGATGACCACTCAGCCAATAACTAACTGCAATAGTGAACCGCCTCAGCCAGTAATTGCCATTCATTTCCTCTTTGTGTAGCCCTAACCTGGAAGTGGATAACAGCATGGACCTTGTAAGCACTGTAACACCAGTGCCAGGGGATCCGTGATGGTATAAATTATATTTTTTTCAAACCCACCTTTCTGATAAATTTGCTAAAAGATTTGTTACTCTAGACAACCTCTTCAAGAACCATAGGTTGCTTTGCTATAAAACAATTTATGAAAACTCAGAAAGTTCCTTAATCAAGAATGTTATATAACGTAAACACTAAAAGATGGAATGGGAATACAAGCAGTTCCTGATTACCATTCAGATCACCAGCATGCCAGTAGCTGAACTGAAAACAAACATGAATTAAAGTTTAAACCAGTTTTCAAAGTTCAGGTCAAAGTTTAATAAACCAACAAGATGAGATTCACGTCCCAGATGCTACAAATGGACTCCATTTTCTTCTAGGAAGTGCTTCTTCACTGACCCCATATCCTACAGCATTTGATACCCTTTGATGGTCGATTATTTTAAAGGGAAGGAATTTATTAGTATGTAATGAATTATAGGAGCCCTTTGTGTGTGAAATTTGCTAGTTTGTTGTTTAACTGCAAATGTATTGTATGTACAGATAATTTATCACAATAATCAAATTTGTAAGTTAGGAAATACATATTATTTATTAGCCTACAATGCGAGAAGAAATCAACTCATTTTTGTCAATCTCTATATATGCACAGCAAATAGACATGAATACATAGAAATTGTTATATCTAAAGGCTGTCTCACCTCACTCAGTGGGCATGGCTGCCGGAGCACTCACCAGGTCCCTTCATTCCATTCTCTGGCGATTCATGCCCACCAGTGTGCTCTTGCTGCATCCTAGCAGGTAAAGCCACTAGTGTTGGTCGAGCACCAAAGTGCTCGGGTGCTCGAGTAGAACACCTCGGAACCCGAGCACAATGGAAGTTAATGGGAGAACCCGAGCATTAAACCAGGCACTCCCTGCCCTGAAGAGGGGAGGGTGTCTAGTTCACAGGAAAAGGTCAGAAATTGATGGAAACATGGTTCGGGAACAGCATGGGGAGGATGTCTGGATGCATCTTGGACTCCCAGGTTGCTACTGGGAACGATGTTGTCCGATTAGTACGCCACTTTTACAGACTGACAATAATGCGCACGAAACCGAAGATAAAATCGATTTTAGAGGAAATATTGTTAGGAAGCATTCTTTCCTGTATATTTACTTGTATATAAAGTGAAAGGGCTGCCAAAAATTACAAGGAACCGGCACTACAATACACCCTTTATTAAACATAAAGGAGGGCATCCTACCCACCCTTGAAAAATTATGATTGATGACCTGCTGGTGACCCTCAAAAACTATTGGAGCAAGGGCATGCTGATGTGACCATCTAAAACATTAGGGGCCTGCTGCTGAGCTAACACCTCTAAAACATTAGGGGCGAGTGACCGCTGCTGAGCTGACCCTCTAAAACATTAGGGGTGAGGGCCTGCTGCTGATGTGACCATCTAAAACATTAAAGGTGAGGGTCTGCTGCTGAGCTGACCCTCTAAAACATTAGGGGCGAGGGCCTGCTGCTGAGCTGACCCTCTAAAACATTAGGGGCGAGTGCCTGCTGCTGATCTGACCATCTCATACATTAGGGGAGAGGGCCTGCTGCTGATCTGACCATCTAAAACATTAGGGATGAGGGTCTGCTCCTGAGCTGACCCTCTAAAACAGTCATGCTCAATCTGCGGCCCTCCAGCTGTTGGAAAACTACAACTCCCAGCATGCCAGAACAGCCTACAGCTATCAGCCTACAGCAGGGCATTGTGGGAGTTGTAGTTTTAAAACAGCTGGAGGGCCGCAGGTTAAGCATGCCTGCTCTAAAACATTAGGAACGAGTGCCTGCTGCTGATATGACCATCTAAAACATTAGGGGGGAGGGCCTGCTGGTGACCCTCTAAAACATTAAAAAAAGGGCCTGCTGGTGGCCCTCAAAAACGTTATGGGCGAGGGCCTGCTGGTGACCCTCAAAAACATTATGGGTAAGGGGCCTGCTGCTGAGCTAACCCTCTAAAACATTAAGAGCGAGCGCAGCCTAATAAGCATTGATATGATGGAGGAGGAGGAGGACGACAAAAGGGAGATTGAACCATATACCCTTTTTAGTGGTGAAAGGGGTTCATGGGAATACAGTGTATTCAATACACCATAAAAGCTACATTTTAGAGTGCCTTTATGTTCAGCCGCTTTCTTCTGGTGGAGTAGAGAAGTCAGGGGCAATCCAGGCCTTGTTAATTTTTATAAGAGTCAACCGGTCAGCATTTTCAGTTGACAGGTGGATGCGCTTATTAGTTATTATGCCCCTAGCAGCACTAAATATAGGCTATGACAAAATGCTGGCGGGGGCAGGGCAGCACCTCCAAGGGGTAGAGCACCAGTTAGTGCCATCTGTCAAGCATGGACACCCAATAGTTGTAAGTCACAGAGGGATCACGGAGGACGCTGACACGATCTGCTACGTACTCCATCTCTTCCAAAAAAAAATCCGTCCTTGTGACACTAGACTGCGCATCAGGTTGAGGGTGCTGGTGGGGTGTCATGAAACTGTCCCAGGCCTTGGAGAGTGTTGCCCTGCCTCTGTTGAAACTTGATTCCCCTCATCTCCCCTCCTTGGTTGGCCAAGGAACTACATACTCTTTAGCCATCGTTGTCAGCTGGAAATATTTGTAGCAATTTTTCTACAAGGACCTTCTGGTATTGCACCATTTTGCTCATCCTCTCCACCACAGGAATGAGAGATGAGAAATTCTCTTTGTAGCGGGGGTCGAGAAGGGTGAACAACCAGTAATCGGTGTTGGCCAAAATGCATACAACGCGAGGGTCACGGGAAAGGCAGCATAACATAAAGTCAGCCATGTGTGCCAGAGTCCCAACAGACAAAACTTTGCTGTCCTCATCAGGAGGATCACTCTCAATCTCCTCATCGGGAGTCAAACTCCCTGTCGCCATCTCTTTTCTCTTCAAGAGCAAGTGCTAAAAATGAGGGAAGTAGCTGGCTAAAGTACATCGGCTTCACCAAATGTGGTGGTAGCCCATGTAAGACATGTAGCTATGTTGTCCCAAAGAAGAATTTCGATAATTCTGACCATTCCCTTACTTTTGCTATAAAGAGTTATATTAACTGTAATACCAAGGGCGTGGTTTACGTCATTATCTGTACTGAATGTGACCTTATGTATGTGGGGAGAACCCACACGAAAACTGAAAAACAGAATACTAGAACATCTTAACTATATTACAAACCCTGCTGCAGTGAATATTTCTAATGTGGCCAGACACTTTGTTCAGTTTAATGCCCACCGAACCAGATCTTTTTTTGCTTTTGGGGTGGAGAAAGTGAGTGCACCCATACGTGGAGGAGACCACCGCAAGAAACTTCTCCTCTGCGAAGCATACTGGATCTTTAGGCTAAACACAAGAGTTCCAGCGGGCCTGAACCTGAAAAAAGAGTTAATGTATATATTTCAATAACTGTAATTTATGTTATAGATCCAGTGTGTAAATATTTATAATGATCCCGATGTAGTTACATATAGTGTGGGCCTAGACTAAAAGTGGTTTGTTACTATTTTTTATTTTAATACAATGTAACATGTGGCTGTTCACACTGTGCGATTTTGCTTCTCAGTCATAATATTAGAGCCCGTATGTCAAGTTCTCTTACTGTGATCCAGAGACTCAGGAGTGGTAAGGGTTAACCGGGCGTAGGACGGAATCCCAGTGTGAAGAGCACACGAAATTTAGTATGTAAATGGATAACAGGTGCTATCATGATGAAGTGACCAATGAAACATTTCATCTTTTGCCTCCGTTAGGGAGGCGGGGCAAGTTAACATTTAAATCATGCTCTCCACCGTGATACAGTGTTACGAATAAGAACGTCTTGTCTGAAACGCGTAAACAAACACTGCATATGGTGTGATTGTGTCTGCTATCGAAAATTGTGAAATAAAGGAGAAGTTTTTAAAAGGACGAATATTGCTTTCTGAAGCTGTTTTTCCTTCATTTTCTACTTTGCCGTACCTGGGACTCACCCAAAGGCTTCTGAACACAGGCATAAAGGCCAGACAAAAAGGTGAGCTGGAAAAAAGTGTGTGTTTAAAATTTCAATCTCCTCATCCTCTTCCTCCTCTACTACCCATCTACGCTGAACAGATGAAATAAAACTTCCATAGGTACTACCCTTTGTAGCGGAGGCAACCGTCTCCTGCTCCTCCTCCTCCTTATAATCATCCAATTTGCGCTGAGAAGATGAACTTAGGGTGGTCTGGCTATCACCCTGTGTAGTGTCTTTCTCCCATTTCCACCTCTTCCACATGCAAAGTGTCCGCCTTAATTGTGAGCAGCGAGCGTTTGAGTAGATACAGAAGTGGGATAGTTATGCTGATAATAGTGTTATCGCCGCTCACCATCTGTGTTGATTCCTCAAAGTTGCGTAAAACCTCAGAGGTCAGACATCAATGCCCACTCGTCGCTTGTGAAATTCGGAAGCTGACTGGAAAGGCGACGAACATGTTGCAGCTGGTATTCCCCTACTGCCCTCTGCTGTTCACAAAACCTGGCCAACGTGGAACATGCTCACATCGCACAACAGTCGGCGAGCTAGAAATTGCAAGCGCTGCCGCGTTGGCAGACCGGCGGAAGCTGTCGATGACTTGCGGAAATGGGCACACAAGTGGCGCACCTTCACCAGTAGCTCAGGCAAATTGGGGTAGGTTTTGAGAAACCGCTGAACCACTAGGTTGAACACGTGGGCTAGGCATGGTATGAGTGTGAGCTTGCCAAGCTTCAAAGCCACCACCAAGTTATGGCCATTATCAGACACAACCATGCCTCGTTGTAAGTTAAGTGGCGAGAGCCACAGCTCAGTCTAGTCCCTTATCCCCTGCCACAGCTCTGCGGCGGTGTGCTGTTTGTCACCTAAGCAGATCAGTTTAAGCATGGCCTGTTGCCGCTTCCCCACTGCAGTGCTACACTGCTTCCAGCTACTGACTGATGTCTGACTGGTGCTGCAAGATGATAATTCAGAGGTGGAAGTGGAGGCGGAGGCAGAGGAGGAGAAGGGGGGGGGGGGGGGGGTTGCAGCCACTAATGTAGGTGGTGGAGGAAACCATGATGGAAGTAGGGGCCGCAATCCTGGGCGTCGGTAGCACCTGTGCCATTCCAGGGAAATGTAGCGTCCCTGGCCAAAAGCACTTATCCATGTGTCAGTTGTTAAGTATACCTTCCCAATAACTGCGTTGGTCAGGGCACGGGTTATGTTACGGGGCACATGCTGGTGTAAGGCTTGGACTGCACACCGTGAGAAATATTGGCGGCTGGGGACAGAGTAATGCGGAACGGCCACCGCCATCAGGCTGCGGAAAGCCTCAGTGTCCACAAGCCTAAATGGCAAAATTTCCAGGGCCAGCAATTTGGAAAGGTGCGCATTTAGTGCTATGGCCTGTGGGTGGGTGGCTGGGTATTTGTGCTTTCGTTCAAAGGCCTGGGGTATAAACATCTGTACTCTGCACTGGGACACAGAAGTGGATGTGATAGCTAATGGTGCTTGCGAGGATCCAGGTGCGTGGTGGGAGGCATCCGGGCCTGCGTCTTGGACAGGAGATTGGCCAGCACGTAACACAGGGGAAAGGGAGGCAGGGGTGTGACCCGCAGACACTAATTGTGGACCCAGGCGTTCAGCCCACCAATTAGGGTCCTTTTATGCCATGTGGCGGATCATTCTTGTGGTGGTGAGGTTGCTAGTGTTCACACCCCTGCTTATTTTGGTACGGCACAGAATGCAAATGACAATTCTTTTATTGTCCGCACTTTCCTCAAAAAAGCGCCAGATTGCGGAACACCAACCCCTTGGCAAGGGAGATTGCCGCAAGGGGGTGCTCCGGGGAACAGTTGCGGGCCTGTTTGGTATGGCCCGCCTTCTCTCTTTTGCCACCCCACTGCCTCTTCCAGCCTGTTGCGGTGCTGGGGATCCCTCCCCCTCTGTACTGCTCTCCTCACTCTGCTTGCCACCTTCCCAGGTTGGGTCAGTGACTTCATCGTCCACCACCTCCTCTTCCACTTCCCCACTCTGGTTATCCCCCTGACTTGTTGTGACTGTGGATGCTCAAGAGTTTGGGAATCAGGGCACAGGATCTTCTCATGTCCCTCTTCAAGCGGCCTTGGCGAGAGGGCCAAATCAAGGAATGGCGCTGAAAAGAGCTCCTCAGAATATCCGAGTGTGGGATCTCTTGTTTGCCAAGACTCTCCATGGTGGGAGGAATTAGGATCAGGGTGAGGATTCTGTTAAAAAGACTCTTGCTACTGAGACTGGACTTGGAAGACAGGGTGGTGCTTAACCGACTGGAAGCATTATCTGCTGCAATCCAACCGACCACCTGGTCGCACTCGTCTGACTTCGAGAGTGGTGTCCTGCGCCGCCCTGCAAACTGGGACATAAAGCTAGGTATTGTGGATGAGTGTGTTTCTTGTGCTCTGGCAGCAGGCACAGTTTCACCGCGCCCAGGGCCACGGCCTCTGCGTGCACCATCAGCAGCACGGCCACTTCCCCATTCCTTACTGCTCGCCTTGAGCATATTAAATGGTATATATGCTTGCAAGTATGTCACACGTACGGTAGCGCAGGTTTTGTAAGTGTTTGCACAAATAAATTACACTGAATGTCACAGAGTTTTAGGATGCGCAAACGTTATACAGGAGATGTAGTGCAGGTAATGTCGTTGTCACCAGTGGCTAAGAAAAAGTTACACTGAATGAATGTCACTGATATTTAGGTTGCACAAACGTTATACAGGAGGTAGAGCGCAAGTAATGTCGCTGTCACCACTGCCATATTAAATGGTATATATGCTTGCAAGTATGTCACACTTACAGTAGCGCAGGTTTTGTAAGTGTATGTGCAAATAAAGTACACAGAATGTCACAGATATTTTTAGTATGCACACACATTAAACAGCATATGTAGCACAGAAAATGTATCTGTCCGCAGCGTCTATGAAAAAAGTACACTGAATGTCACAGATAATTTTAGGATCTGCAAACGTTATACAGGAGGTATAGCGCAAGTAATGTCACTGTCATCACCGCTTAATAAAAAATTACACTAAGTTTAATGTCACTGATATTTAGGTTGCACAAATGTTATACAGGAGGTATAGTGCAAGTAATGTCGCTGTCACCAGCGGCTAATAAAAAATTACACTGAATTAATATCACTGATATTTAGGATGGGCAAACGTTACACAGGAGATGGAGCGCAGGTAATGTAACTGTCCGCAGCAGACACCGTCTACAGAAAAAGTACACTGGATGTCACAGATATTTTTAGGCTGCGCACACGTTAGACAGGAGATGTAGCGCAGATAATGTCGCTGTCTGCAGCGGCCAAACAATTGGAAGCTATTTAGTTCAACTTGCGCTAAAAATATATATTGCTGCCAGATACATATTGTAACGGAACGCCTGACACCCCGACTGGGTACCTCCGTCGATAGATGCTCCTAGTGCTTTCCGAGGACTCCAAGCACTCCACCTGACACCGTACGCACTGCAGACCCCACGAACCGCCGAAGCTTGGTGGAGGTCTCACCGTCTCCTACCCACCCTGGACCTATGACAAGGCTCCAGGCTCCAGTGGGTGAACCTCTCCTAAATGCAGAGACAGGAACCAGGAACAAGCTCTTACAAGAGCTTATACTCAGGGGAGTATTGTGATATAGCAATCCCCAAGAGTGTAGTTATCGCATTCCCCAAACATGAGCCAAAACTTCATGAAGGTATAAAAGCAGCCTCTGACTGTACTTGCACGTACAGCCTCTTTTATTCACAATCCACAAACATAGTACTGCCCACAGGGTTTTGAAATACAACCAATCAATATATTACAACACATACAGACGTGGACAAAATTGTTGGTACCCTTTGGTCAATGAAAGAAAAAGTCACAATGGTCACAGAAATAACTTTAATCTGACAAAAGTAATAATAAATTAAAATTCTATAAATGTTAACCAATGAAAGTCAGACATTGTTTTTCAACCATGCTTCAACAGAATTATGTAAAAAAATAAACTCATGAAACAGGCATGGACAAAAATGATGGTACCCCTAGAAAACACAGAACATAATGTGACCAAAGGGACATGTTAATTCAAGGTGTGTCCACTAATTAGCATCACAGGTGTCTACAACCTTGTAATCAGCCATTGGGCCTATATATATGGCTCCAGGTAATCACTGTGTTGTTTGGTGATATGGTGTGTACCACACTCGACATGGACCAGAGGAAGCAAAGGAAAGAGCTGTCTCAAGAGATCAGAAAGAAAATTATAGACAAGCATGTTAAAGGTAAAGGCTATAAGACCATCTCCAAGCAACTAGATGTTCCTGTGAGTACAGTTGCACATATTATTCATAAGTTTAAGATCCATGGGACTGTAGCCAACCTCCCTGGACGTGGCCGCAGGAGGAAAATTGATGACAAATCTAAGAGACGGATAATCCGAATGGTAACAAAAGAGCCTAGAAAGACTTCTAAAGAGATTCAAGGTGAACTTCATGCTCAAGGAACATCAGTGTCAGATCGCACCATCCGTCGTTGTTTGAGCCAAAGTGGACTACATGGGAGACGACCAAGGAGGACACCATTGTTGAAAACGAATCATAAAAAAGCAAGACTGGAATATGCCAAACTACATGTTGACAAGCCACAAAGCTTCTGGGAGAATGTCCTGTGGACAGATGAGACAAAAATCGAAGTTTTTGCCAAGGCACATCAGCTGTATGTTCACAGACGAAAAAATGAAGCATATCAAGAAAAGAACACTGTCCCTACTGTGAAACATGGAGGAGGCTCTGTTATGTTCTGGGGCTGCTTTGCTGCGTCTGGCACAGGGTGTCTTGAATCTGTGCAGGGTACAATGAAATCTCAAGACTATCAAGGAATTCTAGAGAGAAATGTACTAGCCAGTGTCAGAAAGCTTGGTCTCAGTCGCAGGTCATGGGTCTTGCAACAGGACAATGACCCAAAACACACCGCTAAAAACACCCAAGAATGGCTAAGAGGAAAAAATTGGACTATTCTAAAGTGGCCTTCTATGAGCCCTGACCTCAATCCTATTGAGCATCTTTGGAAGGAGCTGAAACATGCAGTCTGGAAAAGGCACCCTTCAAACCGGACACAACTGGAGCAGTTTGCTCATGAGGAGTGGGCCAAAATACCTGCTGAGAGGTGCAGATGTCTCATTGACAGTTACAGGAAGCGTTTGATTGCAGTGATTGCCTCAAAAGGTTGCGCAACAAAATATTAAGTTAGGGGTACCATCATTTTTGTCCATGCCTGTTTCATGAGTTTATTTTTTTACATAATTCTGTTGAAGCATGGTTGAAAAACAATGTCTGACTTTCATTGGTTAACATTTATAGAATTTTAATTTATTATTACTTTTGTCAGATTAAAGTTATTTCTGTGACCATTGTGACTTTTTCTTTCATTGACCAAAGGGTACCAACAATTTTGTCCACGTCTGTATAATGCAAGTACAGCAGCCCATCGGACACAATGGGACAATAGAAACCCACCCAGCATATTCCTCCCCTCTGTCTAGGAGATAATTGAGTCAATTTCTGTATCTACTCAACTATCTCCCAAGCTGAAAAGTTACACTTCTTATAAATTGTTACAACTTTGTGAGTTTACATTGTACATACATATAACTTATATCAATTTAACCAGTATAACTTGGGGACAAACCTATCCAAAATTCACTTGAATAGGTTCAGGGGTTTAAAAGTTAGTAAAAGTATCTTAAAGGGCCGTAATCCTGAGGCAAGAGGCTGGTAAACAGGCCTCTCCAAAACCCAGTGGCGAGGTTGGTTTCGCCACACATATATATGCTCGCCCAACACTAAAAGCTACCAGAGTAGTTCTGCACTTCTCTCCTTGATATGTTCTGCTGCCTCTCCTCCTGCTGTCTGAATGTGCACTCTCTCCAGCTCTTAAAGGGCCAGCACACACATATTAGTTCTCCCCAGCCACATTAGGGTATTTGAGGCACCTTCCCATATGGGACGGTGCCTGAGCAGTAGGTTCCGGTTAGCTAGTTTCCTGCAAAAGTTATTGTCTTGTTTGTCTGCTCTTCTACCAAACTCTGTTGGTTTCAGAATTTTACCCTTTGCCACCTGACCAGACCTCCGTCTGTTTCCAGTTCTGACCTATGCTGCCTGCCCTGACCCTTGGTCTGTTTTCTCAATTGCTCATATGTTGCCTGCCCTGACCTTGGCTTGTTTCCTGACTATGGTTTTGCGTGATCCCTTGGTGCTCTGCACTGGTGCGTCTTGCCCCCATGGGTCAGCATTGGCTTGAACGGAGACTACTCCAAGAGTTAGCGGGGCATAAAAACACCTATGCATAGTTGGTATTGCCATAATTGTTCTAACCGAGAGAATAAAGATAACACTTTATTTATGCTGAACGAGTATGTTTCTGCTGCCTAAAACCTGGATGTATCCTACAGTCAGGTGCATCTTTTAATCTAAAAAATTCAGGTAAACATTTTTTTCACTTTTCATGCATATATACCGTACATTGACCCTAGTTGTGAGCCACTAACCTTGAAAGGGAAATTAATGTTTGTGAACAGATGTTTTCAATGTGAGCTCATTATTTCTGATTGCCTTCTGCCTAGTGAATTGTATACAAAATTATTCTTATAAATGTTGGAGGTGCTGTAGGACAGTGTTAATTGCCTGAAGTAGTTTAGTCTCTGAAGTGGAGGTCTTGGTGACCGATAAATAATGTATTATTTTGCAGTATTCATAAGTAAGTAATATGTACAAATGGCTCTTTAAAAGTCTAGGAACCTATGAATACTTTTGTGGTTTAACCAGTATAACTTGGGGACAAACCTATCCAAAATTCACTTGAATAGGTTCAGGGGTTTAAAAGTTAGTAAAAGTATCTTAAAGGGCCGTAATCCTGAGGCAAGAGGCTGGTAAACAGGCCTCTCCAAAACCCAGTGGCGAGGTTGGTTTCGCCACACATATATATGCTCGCCCAACACTAAAAGCTACCAGAGTAGTTCTGCACTTCTTCTCTCCTTGATATGTTCTGCTGCCTCTCCTCCTGCTGTCTGAATGTGCACTCTCTCCAGCTCTTAAAGGGCCAGCACACACATATTAGTTCTCCCCAGCCACATTAGGGTATTTGAGGCACCTTCCCATATGGGACGGTGCCTGAGCAGTAGGTTCCGGTTAGCTAGTTTCCTGCAAAAGTTATTGTCTTGTTTGTCTGCTCTTCTACAAAACTCTGTTGGTTTCAGAATTTTACCCTTTGCCACCTGACCAGACCTCCGTCTGTTTCCAGTTCTGACCTATGCTGCCTGCCCTGACCCTTGGTCTGTTTTCTCAATTGCTCATATGTTGCCTGCCCTGACCTTGGCTTGTTTCCTGACTATGGTTTTGCGTGATCCCTTGGTGCTCTGCACTGGTGCGTCTTGCCCCCATGGGTCAGCATTGGCTTGAACGGAGACTACTCCAAGAGTTAGCGGGGCATAAAAACACCTATGCATAGTTGGTATTGCCATAATTGTTCTAACCGAGAGAATAAAGATAACACTTTATTTATGCTGAACGAGTATGTTTCTGCTGCCTAAAACCTGGATGTATCCTACAGTCAGGTGCATCTTTTAATCTAAAAAATACAGGTAAACATTTTTTTCACTTTTCATGCATATATACCGTACATTGACCCTAGTTGTGAGCCACTAACCTTGAAAGGGAAATTAATGTTTGTGAACAGATGTTTTCAATGTGAGCTCATTATTTCTGATTGCCTTCTGCCTAGTGAATTGTATACAAAATTATTCTTATAAATGTTGGAGGTGCTGTAGGACAGTGTTAATTGCCTGAAGTAGTTTAGTCTCTGAAGTGGAGGTCTTGGTGACCGATAAATAATGTATTATTTTGCAGTATTCATAAGTAAGTAATATGTACAAATGGCTCTTTAAAAGTCTAGGAACCTATGAATACTTTTGTGCTTCACAGTTTTATATTTATTTGGTAAGTTGCCTTAGTTAATTGGATTGATAGGAGTTATGAATCAGACTCTATAAGTCAATGGGGTCCATGTTGTATCATGACCAATCCAGCAAAGGATTGTAAACAGAAGCCACAATGAAGATATGAACAAAGCCTTGAAGGAGTTTCTAGCTGTTGATAAGTGATGGCCACTCATAAGGTTGGCCGTCACTGCATGATAGACAGGGGCCTGACGCCCCACCGATCATGTATAGCTTTGTTGCCGTAAGTTGGCAGCTGAAATACACAGCTTTGTGAAGGGAGCTCGTTACTAAAGCACTGCTTACAATAGTGCCATCACTTAGTAAAGGCTGGACAACCCCTTTAATGTGTAATATATGGGTGTGAATAATTACTTCACAACGCTAGTAATACTAAACGTGATTGTAATGCAGGAACGGTAAGATTGTCTACAACACAGCTGTGCAAACAACCAGCCACTGACTTCACTGGGAAACCTTTCAATGTACTTTTCATGAGGATGTAAAGGGTACACACATGTTTCAAAGATAGCGTACTTTAGAGCTTTAAATTGTAAGAACAGTTAGGGCTCCATTAGGGTGACAATGTTTAACACCTAAACCAGTCTGCTGTTGAATGAGACCTGACCACCAACATTTTTAATTAGCTTCATATGGCAATAATCTCTAACCATTAGGTAACTAGGCTGTGTTTCTGCAACTGACCTAAAGGTTAAAAAGAGTGTGCTCTCTGGCATGCAAAAGTTTGCAGCTCAGGTTTGATTGTTTATGAGTTTTCCAATTCAGCTTAAACTTTAGGTAACATCTGCATCCGATTTACTTGTATATAAAAATTATCATTACTCATACCCTTGCTTCTATAAGAGAGGCCAGGATTTGACCTTTTCTGTGCCTGCTAGTTATTCTCTTTACCTGCACAAGCATACAGGAATAAATATATAAAACAGTGCAAGTATACTATAGCAAAGTACAGGGAAGTAAGTTACATTGGGGTTTCCACAGTTTAATAGAAATAAAACAAGATATTTGTATAATGAAAAGGTGTGTTGCAGGTTTTTTTGAAAACATGTTTTGTATTTTAATTCATAACTATTTCACCAAGATGTCTTATTCTTTTCAATGAATGAAATCATTCATTGTTTTCTGTCTATGGCTAAAAACATAACTGAGGACTTCTTTCGGTGTGCTAGGCAATCCACTGATTCCTTGTCTCCAGGCTAATAGCACCTACTTAGATTGATACATTAGGGCAGATTTAGTAATCTTGTAGACAGTGGCCCAAATGAACTATTGTGACTACACCTGAATTTTGAATTTGATGCAAATTTTGGTTCTGCAGTTTGGCACATCACATTTTAAAAAATATTTATGAAGCGATCGTACATGTATGGCACTGTGGTGAGTGAGTTCCCGACATGCGCTATAATAGTACGGCGCACTGATCGGGCTGGCACAGTGGCTACACTTGCTTAATCTGCATCAGGACCCAGTTGCTACTGCCAGCCTTGCCCCTGCTGTATCCGCCAGCGTTAGTGAAAACGCTGATGCTGCCACATCTAATAGGTTTGCAGAGGGAGAAGGCTCCCTCTCTCACCCCATCAGCTCCATACAATGTGATTGGGGTGACAATGGCTGCTTTGGCAGCCCCAGGCCTTGCAGAGGTCTTGGAGTCTGCACGCTATGGAAGCCTATGAGGCTCAGCTCCCAGGCATGTTTTCATAGGCAAACTGTCAGTGTAGAACTGACAGTTCAATTTAATACAATGCAGCATTGTACTGCACTAAAATAAGGATCAAACCCTCAAAATTTAAAGTCCTATAGTGAGACAAAAAAAAAGGTGCCCTTTCCTCGCATCAAGCCCTTTACAATAAAAAAAAATTAGATATTGCCACATCTGTAACGACTAGTGTTGCTCACGAATATTCGAACTACTTCGAGAATTTGCGAATATTTAGAATATAGCGATATATATTTGTAATTTCGAATATTCAATTTTTTTTTTTTATTAGTACACATGATCCCTCCCTGCTTCTAGCTTGTGGGCCAATGACAAGGCTGCAATATCTTTGACTTTAGGAGTAGTGTTGATTGTGAATTTTCATAATGCGGATTTTTGAAATGAGAATTTTCGTAATATAATAATTCGCTATATTGCTATATATTCTTGTTTTAGAATATTACGAATATTCTGAAAAACTAATATATAGCAATATAGCGAATATTCGAAAACAAAAAAAAATAGAGCAATTTAGCTAATATAGTGCTATAATCTTCTTTGTCTAATGGTTGTAAGTTGTAAAACTATAAGAAAAAAGATTATAGCACTATATTAGCTAAATTGTTCTACATTAGTTTATTTTGAATATTCTCTATATTCCTATATATTCGTTTTTTAGAATATTCAACTTTTTTTGTTTTTTATCTGTACAGTTGTTCCACTTTGGCATACTCCTCCCCGACAAGTATCCCCGTCACCATGGGAACACCTGGGGGTTAGAATATACCATCAAATCTGAGTTTTCACAATCTCATTGACTCTCATTATGAAAATTCGAATTTCAAAAATTCGCATTACGAAAATTTGCAATCAACACTACTCCTAACAAATATTCGAATTTGCAAATATTCTACAAAATATTCGTGAATCACTAGTAATGGCCATTAAAAATATTGCATGATCTTTCAGTCAGGTGAACAGAACACTGTAAAAAAAAACACATTTTTTAGTCCTCTTGCCTCACAAAAGCATAGTATCCAGTGATCAAAAAGTACTATTCATCCCACAAAAAATGAGCTCTCACACAAGCACATCACCAGAAAATGGTGACACAAAAACATGATTTGTTTTAAAAAATGCTTTTATTGTATAAAACTGAAAAAAGCATATTGGGTGTCACTGCCTCTCTAATGACCTAAATTTGTGCAAGAACAGCCGTTTTTGGTCACGTCGCCTCTCAAAAAGCATAATATTGAGTAATCAAAAAGTTGAATGTACCCCAAAATGGTCCCAATGTCACCTCGTCTTGAAAAAAATTAGCCCCCACGCAAGACCATTACCAGAGAAATGAATGTGGCTTTCAGAAAATGATGACACCAAAACATGATTTTTTTTCACAAATGCTTTGTGTAAAAGTGGTAAAACATAAAAAAAATTATATAAAATTGGTATCTCTGTAATTGTACTGACTAGCAGAATAAAGAAAATATGAAATTTTTCCCATATGGTGTACACCGTGATAACAAGACCCAAAAAAGAAAATCCTACTTCCCAAATAGCAAAATAAAAAATGATCAAAAAGTCATATAGCCCAAAATACTAACAATGATGATGGCAAATTATCCTGCAAAAAGTAAGCTTTCACACAGCTCTGTCGAGAAATAAAAAAAGCATGGTTGTCAGAACTACAACCTCAGGGGCTGTTTTAAAGTCAAACAGCAGCTTATATAAACATTTATAGCATTTCTGAACCCACCTAACAATTTAAGGGGTCTGGTGTATCTCTGATGGCACAAGCTGGGTACAGCATATTCGGCACTGAAATGCCATATCTTTGCACGGTCTGCTGCACATTAATTTCTGTAAATTATCTATAATATCAAAATGCTCACTCCACCCTCTAATAACTACCTTGAGGGGTGTAATTTCCAAAATGTTGACATTTCTCAGGAATTTCCATTTATTATTTTACCCTAGAGCTTCTACAGTTGTCAGCACAAGCTGCCAAAATTACCACATTGGCCCTCAAATGCTCATGGTGCTCTTTTACTCCTGAACCCTATTGTATATCTAAGCAAAATATTAAGGCCACATGTAGGGTGTTTCTAAAAGTACAACATAATAATAGGAGGGCTGACTTTTCACAATGGGCACAGCATATTGGGCACTGAATTGGCATCTGTGTAAAAATGGTAGTTTTCACTTTGCACCTTTTGCTGTGAATAAGTTTTTGCAAAACACCTGTTGGGTTGCTACACCCCTTAATAAATACTGTGAGGGGTGTGGTTCCTAAAGTGAGGTCACTTCTTGGGGTTTCTTTTTTTACTTCAGCTCAAAGCCTCTGCAGTTGTCGGTCAGTGCTGTATTAATCACCAAACTTGGCCTCAAATGCAGGTGGCGTTCTTTCTCTTTTGAGCCCTGCAGTGTTCCTAAGCAGCAGTATACCACAACATATAGGGTGTTGCCATATTTAGGAAAAAAATGGGTAACCAATTGTGGGGTGTACTTCCTCCCGTTACCACTTGTGAAAATGGAAAATCTGGAACTAAAGCAAAAATTTTCATTTTTATAGCCAAGTGTTTCTGTGAAATGCCTGTGGGGTCAAAGCTCTCATTACATCCCTCATTACATTCACCAAGGTGTGTAGTTTCCAAAATGTGGTCACTTTTTGGGGCATTCCAATGCAGGGGTTCATAGGGGTCTCATCCCATGCGACATGACACCCTAAAACCATTTCAGCAATCTGCCTTCAAAAAACCATATGGTGCTTCTTCTGCTCTGAGTCCTGTATTGTGCCCATACAGCAGTTTACAACCACATATGGGGTGTTAACGTGTTCAGGAGAAAATAACTAACACATTGTGGGGTGCTTTTTCTCCTGTTGCCCCTTGTCAAAATGAAAAAAGAGGGTGTATGCAAAATTTTATTGGAAGAAATTAAATCTATCAAGACCGGCGCTGATATCCCCTGCACTGCCGGAGAATGTGCCTAATTTATAAAAAGGTGCAAGGTGGCATTAAAACTGGGAGATGCGACAATTTTTTTAAAAAGTTGCTGTTAAAAAGTCACAAATGCATACTCTGTGACATTTTAACACCACTTTTCAGGCGCAAGGGAGATGATAAATCTCCCCTATAGTGTTTTCCCTCTGACAGAAGTGTGGCAGGGAGAAAAAAAATGCCTTTAGAATATGTGAATTCACAAATATTGTTCTCACAAAATAATTTCAAAATCCTTAATAACACCTTCAGGGTCTAATGGTCCTCTCCCAAATCACTAGAGTTCATTTTGTTGTCTACATATCGCCTTTCTGTTGTGTCCCACAAACAAATGTATTATTATGTGGCAGTGAATTTCTGTAAAAAGTCCTAAAGTATTGCAGATGTATTCTGTCTTGTTATGAAAGTTTGGGAATAATTAAATCTCCTTGGAATGCATGAGACATACTTAGGAAACAAATAACAGTAATGAGATATTGGGAAACTGGTCCCATTTTCTAATTGAATCACAGAGTGCAGCCCTTGACAGGCAGATTTTCATGATATAACAATTTACCTGTTGACAGGCTTGATTAGGGCCTCCGAAGTCTGAACACATTGGCCATTGGCAAAGCCTTTATCCAGGGCAGCATACAGGCTGCACATACAATTCCACACGAGCACTCAGATGCTCACATCCCCAGGTATGAATTGCTAATGGACATCTAGTTCAGCTTCAAGCACTTAGGTCAAATATCTTTCTTACAGTGTTGGCACAGTGAAACAACCCCCTGAATGATTGGGCTCGTAAAGAGATCGCCTGCTAAAAATGCAATTTGCATGCTACAACACTCACCTTAGAGTGACAGTAAACCAATACCATCTGTGAAATGTGTAATGCAGTCATCACCGGTCTTTCACAGTCTGATTACTCAACATTATAAGGCTAACCTCTCCTCTTTATGGTTTATGAGAGGTTAGAATAACAGTGCCCTTTAAAGGGGAGACCCGATAGCAGATCAGTGAATACGTGCTTAATTATTTCACACTGCCAACATTTAAACCAACACTCACTCCGGAATCCAGCCAACTTCTGTCCATAATATCCAATTTTGTCTCATTTACATGAGGACATCTGGAGATGAAAAGGAATCATGCTGGTCTGTGACATTCGACTGGGGCGACTTTGAAATATTTCTGCCTGATGCCTACTTTCTTGAGAGTCAGATTCACAAGTGAGCTGATGTATATATCCCATAGACTTCAATGATATTGATACAGATAAGTTTTATTGTAATTATTGTTATTGGGATAATGTAAGAATTTAAAATTTTTACATTTATAATTTTATGATACATTCAAGTGTTCTTGAGGTACATGAGGTAAGAGATATAAAAAAGTCACGGGCTGAAAAAGATTTTGTGTTTGCGTACCTACATAAAGTGATTCACTGACGGTGGAGGAACGCTATACTAAAAATTAACCTTTATTAATTGTTTATTAAAATACTCGGGGGAAAGGATACACAAAAAGGCTGAGTACCTACACACAAGCACCAGGATAGAGTACCTATATCTGAGATATCCAGAGGACTATAAACACATAGGTCTTGGATAATCAGATCAGGTGCAAATATCCCAACGTGGGCAATTAGTTGGAAACTGAAGGGGATATCGCAGCAGTCCAGAAGGCAAAAAATTTGACATCCGGATGTTCAATCCGAACATTCATAACCGGGTGTCACTGCCAGACCGCTGAATATCACCCCAAGAGCAGGGTGTACAAGGCACACTAGTTAGGGGGGCAACCAAAGTCCCAGGTTGCCTAATGTGAGCCAGTAACCTAGCAATGCATGTGCGGCATACATACACCATAAATGCCCAATGCAGTGCAGCACAGCATAAGACTAGTATAAACACCCTGAGCTGGCTATTAGGAACTAATAACCTACATCTAAAGCGTCATACTCAACGCGTTTCATTGGTAGTAAATCATCAGGGGTACATAAAATGCGCTGGTAGGTTAGGTAGCTAGTAGGTGCAACTGCCACACTGAAGGTGTGTGACAGCCCTCCAACGCTGGGATCGACGTGAAGGGGCCGCTCAACGCGCCGGTTTTTGAAGGTTAAGCTCCGCCCAAATGGTAGGGGCTAACGATGACACGTGAGCTAGCAGCGCTAAGCGCCGTCCCCAAAGGGGATGGGCCATTGATGACGCGCGAGCCCGCAGCGCTGCTCAGGAGGCGACATAACAGCAAAGAGCCCGCCCGGCAGTGCCTAGAAGAGTCATCTGCCCCATATAAATAGAAAGGGGTGGCATTAATATAGGAACCTGCAAGGAAAGGGAGGGACCAATGAGTGCGGGATAAAGAAAAAGCCACCCAATGACCTGTGGCTATAATCAAAGGGGCACTGATGACAGAGACCCTAAGCAATATAAACAGTAACATTGTATGTGCGCTAGACACTGAACCTGTCAGCAAAGCTGCAAAACAGCTATATAAAACCTGCAGGTGCTAAGCCCAACAATGTGACAAAATCAGAATGAAAAGAAGAAAGTAACACTCATAAATGATATAAAACGTGTAGGGCACTGTACAATTAATCAAAATGACAAACAGAGTGTACAGGGTGGGCCATTTATATAGATACACGTTAATAAAATGGGAATGGTTAGTGATATTAACTTCCTGTTTGTGGCACATTAGTATATGTGAGGGGGGAAACTTTTCAAGATGGGTGGTGACCATGGTGGCAATTTTGAAGTCGGCCATTTTGAATCCAACTTTTGTTTTTTCAATAGGAAGAGGGTCATGTGACACATCAAACCTATTGGGAATTTCACAAGAAAAACAATGGTGTGCTTGGTTTTAACGTAACTTTATTCTTTCATGAGTTATTTATAAGTTTCTGACCACTTATAAAATGTGTTCAATGTGCTGCCCATTGTGTTGGATTTTCAATGCAACCCTCTTCTCCCACTCATCACACACTGATAGCAACACCGCAGGAGAAATGCTAGCACAGGCTTCCAGTATCCGTAGCTTCAGGTGCTGCACATCTCGTATCTTTACAGCATACGAGATGTGCAGCACCTGAAACTACGGATACTGGAAGCCTGTGCTAGCATTTCTCCTGCGGTGTTGCTATCAGTGCGTGAAGAGTGGGAGAAGAGGGTTGCATTGACAATCCAACACAATGGGCAGCATATGCTGTAAAGATACGAGATGTGCAGCACCTGAAACTACGGATACTGGAAGCCTGTGCTAGCATTTCTCTTGCGGTGTTGCTATCAGTGTGTGAAGAGTGGGAGAAGAGGGTTGCATTGACAATCCAACACAATGGGCAGCACATTGAACACATTTTATAAGTGGTCAGAAACCCCAAGGAAATTTAAAACCGGGGTCAACTGCTGAAAATATTAGCAAAGTGCAAACAGAAGCTGACAAAAAGTATGCCAACGGGACAAATATTTAGAAGGAACACGGTACAACATAGCTATGTGAAAATGACGAGCCAGACCCCTTCATCCAAGAGATTCACTCTATTCAAAGAGAGGGCTGCATAATGGCTATTCAATAAAGCAGGTGAATGAAATGTGATCATTCAGTCCCAGTGGTCGGGCCTCCTTCTGGAGAACCCTCTGGTGGAGATTACCTCCTCTGGGGGATGGTCTAACCACTTCTACCCCCTGGAAGGTGACCGCACGGACATCACCTGCATGTAGTGCATTGACATGATGTGCGATGGGGGTGTCCGCCTCCTTTGTAATGTCATTAAGGTGTTCCCCAATCCTGCAGCAGAATTTGCAGATGGTTTTACCCACGTTTTGCAACCCGCATTTACAGGTGGCCAGATACACCAATCCAGATGACCTACAGTTTGCAAAGGATCTGATACTGTAGGACATGGATGTAACTGTGCTGACAAATACTTTCCCTGTTTTAATGGAGTTGCATGCAATACAACCGCCCGCAACGGAATGTGCCTGCTATTGAGCCCTTCTGCCAGCTGTTTTGGAAAACCTCTTTAAGTAATAGAGAGTAGATACAAGAGGTCACACAAAGAACAAGAACTGCAGACAAGTAAGATAGAGGTTGTGTTAGAATACCAGTTGAAGAATAGTTTTAGGTCAGGCTTTAGAATGTTGGAAAAGTAAGTTTTCACTATGCTTGAAGCTGTTTGAAGGTTTGGACAGTGTGAGTGTGCTGGATAGAATATGAGGTTATGATTGATGGGGGTCCAAGTGCTGAGACCGATCAGGTAGAAATTCACACGACTGTAAGTGTTTTGCAGTTTGCAAACCATGGATCCACAAAACACGGATACCAGCCATGTACACGCTGCATCACCGTGCAGACACATTGACTTCAATAGGTCCATTGTCTGAAGTACAAGACATGTCCTATCTTTTGCGGCGTGGCTGCATGGATGCAAAAGCACACGGAAGCCCGTAAAGTATATTTTAGGGAATTGATACAATTCTCTAATATATAAGCACAGGTTCTCCAAAATCTATATTCCTTACATATTATCTTTAAAAACAACTCCTTATTTAAAAATATGTTTTTGAGATTCAATTTAGTAATTTCTCTTTTCTCGGCCTACTACCTGGGTCACAATCATTATGCTGTACTTAGAGAGTTGTGACTGAGGTTTTAAAAGGAACCTGATGTAAAATTTAGACTAGAGTTACCACCTTCTATTCCTGATGTCAGTGTCCTCATACAAAGGAGAAAGGGCTTTTCAACTCCTTTAGTTCTCTGTACAGCCCATAGCATCACTACTGGTGGTGTATAGGGTCAGCAACTAGGGAGGAGAAAAGCGAGCTTCAGATCCTAGATCCAAAGATCCGCCTCCTTGAAGCATTAAAATGTACGGCCTCCAACGAAGTGAAGTCAGTTATTCCCGAAGTCTTCGGTGAATAATTTCGGTATTTGATTTTAGAACAGAAAAAAACATTAAAAAACTTGGATCAAAACTCTGCTTCAGTTCCAAGGTACCAATCATAACCTAAGCTGAGAACGGATCAAAGTTTTAAAATGGTTTTTCAGTTTAAAAATCAAGTACCGAATAACTGACTTCGCCTCGTCAGAGGCCATACAATTTTAATGTTGTACAGACGGATCTCCATACAGCATTAAACCAAAGTTTTGAGCAAAGAGACTCAGATTTAGGATTCGAAGCTCGCTTTGCTCATCCTCATCAGCAACCTGAGGCACTCCAGCTGTTGTCAAAATACAATTCTTAGCATGCTCCATTCACTTCTGTGGGAGTTTCACAACGGCCGGACTGCCACAGGTTGCTGACCCCGATCTATGTTGCTGTATAGCGTTTTATCCCCCTCATCCCTTTTTTTTATAATGTTCTGTTATGCTTTTCTGGTCTTCATAAACTAGTAAGATCCAGCTGACCATTGCTATTCTCTAGGTCACTTCCAGATGGCATAGAAAATGCATTTTTTGTTAAATAAATCATAAAAGGAATTCTGCATCCACAAATGCTATCTATGGGACCACTTGTATTTGCTCTTGAACAGAATGAGTCAATTATTTCAGCAGACAAAGCAGCTGCTTTTAATTTATGTTGGTGCAATAAAGTGATTTAATTGGTGACTAAAATCATCTCTTTTGATTTTTTTTTTTTTTTTATGAAATACTTTGCCAATTCAACGATTCTATTTAAACACAGCCACTAGAGGTCACCATAACTCCACCCTTCCAACAGCAGATATCGTTTTACCTTCTATTAGCTTAAATTGAAAGTTTATCCTGCCTTGGGCTGTTTTCATTTCAAGTGAAAAGTATTACATGAATAAATTGGCCTAACAAAGTGTTTTCAGAACCAGCAAGGAAATATGCTTGAAAATTTTGCAGAATAGGCTGGAAGGCATTTTCAAAATATTAAGCCACAAATATGATCATGTGCAGGTTTGCTGACCCCCACCAGCAAGTAAAGGGTTTCTCGCGGAGAAAAAAGATACAATGATTAGCACAAAATGAAGCCTTTTTCTTAAGTGGTACAACTGTATTAAAGTAACAGCACAATTTGCAGTTTCTTATTGTTTGCAAGAAGATGGATCATAGTAAACCACGTCTCCTTGGCCTCTCCATAGAGGTACATTTTGAGCACAGTATATATATATATATATATATAGCTAAAAGTGAATGGTACCATGCGGCACCTTAAAGTATAACTGACATATAGTACAGACCAAAAGTTTGGACACACCTTCTCATCATTTAAAGAGTTTTCTTTATTTTCATGACTATGAAAATTGTAGATTCACACTGAAGGCATCAAAACTATGAATTAACATATGTGGAATTATATACATAACAAAAAGGTGTGAAACAACTGAAAATATGTCATATTCTAGGTTCTTCAAAATAGCCACCTTTTGCTTTGATTACTACTTTGCACGCTCTTGGGATTCTCTTGATGAGCTTCAAGAGGTAGTCACCTGAAATAGTTTTCACTTCATAGGTGTGCCCTGTGAGGTTTAATAAGTGGGATTTCCTGCCTTATAAATGGGGTTGGGACCATCAGTTGCGTTGTGAAGAAGTCAGGTGGATACACAGCTGATAGTCCTACTGAATAGACTGTTAGAATTTGTATTATGGCAAAAAAAAAAGCAGCTAAGTAAAGAAAAACGAGTGGCCATCATTACTTTAAGAAATGAAGGTCAGTCAGTCCGAAAAATTGGGAAAACTTTGAAAGTGTCCCCAAGTGCAGTCACAAAAACCATCAAGCACTACAAAGAAACTGGCTCACATGCGGACCACCCCAGGAAAGGAAGACCAAGAGTCACCTCTGCTGCGGAGGATAAGTCCACCCGAGTCACCAGCCTCAGAAATCGCAGGTTAACAGCAGCTCAGATTAGAGACCAGGTCAATGCCACACAGAGTTATAGCAGCAGACACATCTCTAGAACAACTTTTAAGAGGAGACTGTGTGAATCAGGCCTTCATGGTAGAACATCTGCTAGGAAACCACTGCTAAGGACAGGCAACAAGCAGAAGAGACTTGTTTGGGCTAAAGAACACAAGGAATGGACATTAGACCAGTGGAAATCTGTGCTTTGATCTGATGAGTCCAAATTTGAGATCTTTGGTTCCAAACACCGTGTCTTTGTGCGACGCAGAAAAGGTGAACGGATGGACTCTACATGCCTGGTTCCCACCGTGAAGCATGGAGGAGGAGGTGTGATGGTATGGGGGTGCTTTGCTGGTGACACTGTTGGGGATTTATTCAAAATTGAAGGCATACTGAACCAGCATGGCTACCACAGCATCTTGCAGCGGCATGCTATTCCATCCGGTTTGTGTTTAGTTGGACCATCATTTATTTTTCAACAGGACAATGACCCCAAACACACCTCCAGGCTGTGTAAGGGCTATTTGACCATGAAGGAGAGTGATGGGGTGCTGCGCCAGATGACCTGTCCTCCAAAGTCACCGGACCTGAACCCAATCAAGATGGTTTGGGGTGAGCTGGCCTGCAGAGTGAAGGCAAAAGGGCCAACAAGTGCTAAGCATCTCTGGGAACTCCTTCAAGACTGTTGGAAGACCATTTCAGGTGACTACCTCTTGAAGCTCATGAAGAGAATGCCAAGAGTGTGCAAAGCAGTAATCAAAGCAAAAGGTGGCTACTTTGAAGAACCTAGAATATGACATATTTTCAGTTGTTTCACACTTTTTTGTTATGTATATAATTCCACGTGTTAATTCATAGTTTTGATGCCTTCAGTGTGAATCTACAATTTTCATAGTCATGAAAATAAAGAAAACTCTTTGAATGAGAAGGTATGTCCAAACTTTTTTTGGAGTATTGGATTGTGGTGATTAATATCTCCTTGGTGGCCCTATTTAAACTTTTCACTGTGTATTCAATTTCCCCTTAATTCCACAGTTTAGTTCCCTGTACTGCCTGCATTTACCTGTGCTTAAAATAGGGTTGCTAGGCATGGTCCGTCTATGTGTTGAAGCACGGAGGACGCAGAAGCACGCAGCGTACAGGCTCATATTACTGACAGCCAGGGACTGTAAGTAAATTATTAAAGCCAGATCATCCCCAGCAGCTGATAACAGTGCCTGGGCTGTGTGCACTTCTCCCTGTCCCTGCGCTTGGCAGACGCTCCCTCACTCAGCAGAGCTGGAGAATGCATAGTGGAAGCAGCGCAGACCAGGGAAGGGAGATCTGCCATCTGCTCAGTGTATAAATGAACGCACCGTGTGGTAAGAGGACCCCTTTGTGCTGCAGGAGATTAACCCTTTAGAGGGGAGGGCTCTGGTTACTGACACTTTTGGGGGGCTATTGTTACTGGCTAGTGCATGAGAGGAGCTCAATGCATTGTGGGTAGTGAGGGCAGGAGGGATTAGCCTCAGGGTGAGGGCAGTGGCGGCCATCTTAACTGAATAGTGAAATTGCAGTTTTATGCAGACTGGTTGCTAAGGGCTGAATCTTATTAAATATGGAGTAAGTCAGTCTAAGGCTACTTTCACACTAGCGTTCGGGCGGATCCGTTCTGAACGGATCCGCTCATAATAATGCAGACGGAGGCTCCGTTCAGAACGGATCCGTCTGCATTATTTTTAGCATAGAACAGCTAAGTGTGAAAATAGCCTAGTACGGATCCGTCCAGACTTTCAATGTAAAGTCAATGGGGGACGGATCCGCTTGAAGATTGAGCCACATTGTGGCATCTTCAAACGGATCCGTCCCCATTGACTTACATTGAAAGTCTGGACGGATCCGCACGGATCCGCACGCCTCCGAACGGCCAGGCGGACACCCGAACGCTGCAAGCAGCGTTCAGCTGTCCGCCTGTCCGTGCGGAGGCGAGCGGAGCGGAGGCTGAACGCCGCCAGACTGATGCAGTCTGAGCGGATCCGCCTCCATTCAGACTGCATCAGGGCTGGACGGCTGCGTTCGGGTCCGCTCGTGAGCTCCTTCAAACGGAGCTCACGAGCGGACCAGCGAACGCTAGTGTGAAAGCAGCCTAATAGTAACTGATTCTGGAATATTTATGTTATTAGTAACTACATATATGAAAATTGAAATTAGGGTCTAAGTGTGACAGTTATCCTTTAATGTATAGTCCAAATGAGCATGGAAGGGGAAATGGTGCTAAACAAACCCTGCTACTCCTTCATTTTCTAGATCTTACAGTCAGGCCCTCACTGATCACCAGGGGCATAGCTAAATGCTTATGGGCCCTGGTTCAAGAGTGCAGCTTGGGCCCACTTCTCTCAGTGCTTTGTGGTCAGGGGTAGAGGAGCACATAGCCTTCATGCTGTCTGAGGCCATCCAAGTTCTTGACCTAGGCCCTTCCCTGGAGCCAGAGGTGTAACTTGAAGATTCTAGGCCCCACTGCAAAAATCTATGAAAGAGCCCTCCCAGCATGCACTTTCCATAATACCGGTGTCTTCTTATGTGGCACAAGGGTCTTTGGGTCCCCTCAAGGTCCTAGGCCCGGTAGTGGCTGCTACTTCTGCACCCCCTATAGTTATACACATGCTGATCACAAAGGGCTAGATTTACTAATATTAAATATTGCATGAGATTAGGAAAGCTGTCTAGACCTACACCAGATTTATGATCCAGCCCAAGCTGCTGTAATAAATCTAGTCACTTTTCACAGACTTTTATCAGATCAATGAGTGTGGACCCACTGAGCCAACTACCTGGTCTCTCTTTGGGATAAACCCTATGGGCGCTATTCACCCTTTTAACCCCTGTACAGGGATCTGGCCTTCGCTGCAGGGCAGCAACCAGACCACTACTTTGTGGTATAGTCCCGGTGTAGTTGGCAACCAACCCACAGGGGTGATGGACTGTGATGCAAATTTCAGAAGCTCAGGATGCAGAAAATGCTGGAAAACTGCAGGTATATTCTGAACAGTCACTAAGACGTAAATGCAGGTTTCTGAGATCCAGACAGCACACTTGAAGCGTAGATGGTGGGAGACAAAGGATAAACAGGCAGGTAGGCTGGACACTTGCAGGAACACAGACAAGGCAGATGGACAGGGTTAACCTAAACACAGACAGAACTGAAACTAGACGTGCTGGAGCACACAGGCAGGGCAGGTACAAGCTGGAGCACAGACAGGAACAAATGCAGGATAAACACAGGTAAATTGGAATAGCAATAGACTCTCAAACACCTTTATTGGTCACCAGGGAACCTAAAGCTTAGGCACACTCTGCCTGGAGAGGGTGCCTTAAATACCCAGGGACCTCAGCCATTGGTTGGGGAAGGATTTGGATGCATGTGCAGTGACCCTTTTAGAGGCTGGAAGTGAGCATGTGCACACCCTAAGGAGGCAGAGGCTGGAGCACAAGGCAGCAGCATGGCGAGTAGCGCGGGTATCAAGCCTGCAGGGGAGAGCAGGGCAACAGTGAACATTGATAGTTGACCTAACAATTACCCTATACCAACTTTTTAGGCTTTCTTTAAGACAGATTTTTACGCCAAAATTGTGGAGCAATATTGGAGAAAAATCTTAGGCTCGCCCCTTTCCTGCAAAGCCCCATCCCCTTTCCGCTAAGCCCACTCCCTTTCCGCTAAGCCCACTGCCTTGCTGTGCTTGTCAGGCAAACATACAATGAGAACTATTGATCTAATTGCACCTTCTGTTTGTATTTTGTTTGGTCAATTTTCATAGTATGTGCATTGGTACAATCTAGTACATGCAATCAACATTTTATTTGTGTCGGTACTTTGGTCAAACATGCAGGTGAAAAGCATATTTTGGTGACAGGCATTTTTCAGGATTTCTGAGTGAAGGCACACTTATATTATCTAGAAATATGCCTATATTATTTCTAGCGCAGATTGCAGCTCAAAGGTTATTAGCACTGCAATCTGCGACTTTTCCCCGCTCACGCCAGGTCTAAGAAAGTGGGCATAGCGTGGGCGGCAAAGGGAACGGGCTGGCAGGCCCGTCTCATTCATCATTTTCTATGCCTGTTTTAGGCCTCCTGCACACGAACGTGTGTGCCCCGTGGTCGTGCTGCGGCCCGCAATGCACGAACACCGTCCGTGGGGCAGCCGCAGCGGATCACGGAGCTATTCACTTTAATGGTTCCGCGATCCGACCGCAAATGTGGTCCGCAATACGCTAATGGGGCACACACGTTCGTGTGCAGGAGGCCTTAGGCGTAGAAAATGGTATAAATGTAAGACAGCAAGGAAGCTGCATTACATTTAGACTGGAGCCTTTATGCGCCAAAGTTATGTAGAGGCCAGCGCCAGCTATAGGGGTTTATTAAGACCGGCATCTTAATAAATGACCCCCATTATTTTTATTTTGATGCAATTCTTTGATGAAAATCATGTTCGATACAAAGTTGCATGAAGGTGGCTATGAGTGCAATCTGTTTATTGCCAGTTTTACAAACGCCAATGTGGCTTATTTTAGAAAACAGTAGCTTAGAGGAGGAGTGAGTGGATCAGATATATAACAGCTTGTGTAACGGAGAGTGGAGTAGCTGTCCATAACGACCAATCACTACCTCCCTCATTGTTTAAAGCAAGCCATATTTTATTCTCGTTGTTACCTCTTCCAGATGTGAAGCTCAAAACCAAAGGCCGTCTCCATTTCTTCCTGTTTGTACAGGTTTATTTTATATAAGCATGGGTAGCAGCCATCAGGCTCAGGTTTGGCCATTATATACTATATTTACTAAAGTGAAGCTACACATTGGAGTCATAAACATTATATCAGGGTACCCTGCACCTAGCACCTAGCTATTGTGATTTTGGGGCATACGACTATTTTTAGATGCATAGCACACTGTCACTAGGTTATGGCACTAGAATACCCTTATGTAGTGTATACTATTATTTCAAGAGGACCTGTCACCTCCACTGATATTTCTGTTTTACTAACTACTTGTATTTCTCATTAAATAACAATTGAGGTCCATCTTTTCTTATATTACTATGTTGTATAATTCCTCTGTTTTTCCTAGTAGAAATGTATGAATAATTGCCAGCAGTTTGCAATAGGTACGATTCAGTGTTACCACTTGGGAGCGTGTCCCTGAATAGTCTGCCACACGCTGCACTGATTGAATAGTGTCACACTATACCGGGGCACACCCTTGACTGGTAATACCCATTCAGACCTACTGTAGACTGCTGGCAATTCATTCATAAACTGGTAGGAATAATAGAGTAACAGCATAAGAGTCATAAGAGATGGTTCCTCAGAATTTCTTATTGTATTGGGAATGAATGTAGCTACTAAAACGTCTTTGACTCTTGCATACTTGCATCCACAGGAATCTGCCTAATGATCATTTTCCTAATATACAGATGTAGCCATTTCTAGCTGATGCTCATTAAGTAAGCAACTGCAGCAAAGCAAAAGCTATTAAAAAGCATGGTGTAACTTCCTGCAACTTTTATTTAATGCATTAAGAGGGTCAAAATAAAGACAGTTACATGGGTACGGCCCAAGGAAATAAGGAACATAACATAGGAAACACACTAAGACTCTTTTATATTTATCTTTAATATTAATGACCTATCCTCAGGATAGCAATAAACAAAGTGTAGAAGCAGCACCACTCAGTCCTTGTTGATGTATCTAAATAGATGCAACAGCCTCACCAATGGCCTTGGATCCAACGGCCGGAGTATATAGATAAATGCAGACGGTATCAGCAGCATCTCACATCATCGACTTTTATTTGGACTTCAAAGCAACAATACACATTGCAACGTTTCGGCTGATACACAGCCTTTGTCAAGCCTATTCACATTGTGTTACATACATATATTTATAGTAAAAACAAGTGCGCCACCCCCATCCAGATTATCCAATTGCAGGCAATGGTACAGACTGACCAATGAGAATGCGTATGTACATAGCCACTCTTCAGCCTAATTTACCTATATGTCTCACCAGAGTGTCTACCAATCGTTTTATAGGTCAACCCCATCATCGTGATCTGGATACCCAAATCCAAGGCCTATTAAGTGTGGAAGATTACACAATGTACAAGGATAAAATGTCTCAGCATGTGGTACGCCATAGAGTGGAGGTCGAATGTGTGAAAAGAGATAAGTGGCATAGAGACCTTGACGACTATCAATCCGTCAAAGTGTATAATTGGCAGTATAGTCAAACCCAGAGGAATAACCGACGGAGGAGAGGGAAACGCTTTGAACAAGGCAAATTTGGCTTCACTACAGGGGTCTGTGACTCAACTGATGAATCAGGCACATTGAATCTTTTAGGAGCCAACAGAGGAGGAGGGGAGGCGGATACCAAAGGGGCGGTAGAAAACACCACGACCCCACAAAAAATCTACCACCGATACAATCGGGCCCTCCGAAACATCAACAGGTCTGTGCCACGAGACGGGGTCAGGAACAGTAGACCTTGTTGTCAATATTTCCTCCATACAGCTAAGTAAAGCACAGATCCAAGTTTTAAGCCGTGGATTAACTTTCTGCCCAAATACCCCTCGGGACTGGTTTGAATTAGAACTGGGCCTTCAAAGGTTCTATAGACGCCTAAGGTTGAAAGCATTTTTCTCTGGGAAAGAGAATATTAACAAGAATGAGATTGCTGGTGACTCTGGGACTGGATTATCATGTCAAAAATTGGGTTTAAAAAATAAGTCAATTTGCTACACCACAGAGCAATCATGTTGTGGAGGTATATATTGAGATTATAAAAAAAACGTATTGATGTATTGCATACTGAAGGGGCTAGAGTATCAAACCATGATCTATCTGTGATTGAAAGACAGGCCATACAGGATCTAGAAAGTAATAGAAAGTTGACTGTGAAACCGGCAGACAAGGGTGGTGCCGTGGTCGTGATGGACACGAACAAGTATTTGAGAGAGATTGCCAGACAGTTGGATGACGATAAAGTGTATGAGGTCCTCATGAAGGATCCCCAATGGGATCTTGCAGGTATCTTGGGAGTGACGTTGGATAAGGCTGTGGATGAGGGTATCATCAATGATGACTTGAGTAATTACTTGAGAGTCAGCCATCCCATCACTCCCTTGATATACGTGCTGCCGAAGATTCATAAAAGGCTAGTGGATCCCCCTGGCCGACCTATTGTGTCGGGCAGGGGTTCAATTTTTAACACTGTCTCCATCTTTCTGGATAAGATCTTGCATGTCCATGCGACCACAGCCCTATTCTACATTAGGGACTCGGGTCACTTTCTGACCAAATTGAGTGAAATCAGATTACCTAAGAAGTTTTTGCTAGTCAGCTTTGATGTTGTATCATTATATACATCTATTGACCATACATATGTGCTTAATGTCGTCGATGTGGCCCTGGCCAGCACGGGTCTCTCTCCTGGGGCGTGCCGGTTGATCCTCGACCTCCTGGAGGTGGTCCTGAGGAGGAATTATTTCCTCTTTGGTGACACCTTCTACCAGCAGAAGCGTGGGGTGGCCATGGGGTCCAATGTGGCCCCGACCTACGCTAACATCTTCATGGTGGAGGTCGAGGATCGACTGGTGTATCGCTCCAACTTTTATGAGAGAGTCCTGTGCTGGTGGCGCTACATCAATGACATTTTCATGATTTTGGGGGGTAACACCCTTAAACTAGAGAAGTTTCACCAACATTTGAACTCTGGTGTCCGGGGACTTCAGTTCACTGTGACTGTTTCAGACAGTGAGCTGCAGTTTTTGGACGTCAGGGAGTATCTGCAGGATGGGGTACTTAAAACCAATCTCTTTCAGAAATCCACTGATAAAAACACACCGTTGATGTATGACAGTAAACATCTACACAAGATGGTTGATTTGTTGCCATGGAGCCAGTTATTACGGGTACGCCGGATTGTGTCAGAAGATGATATTTTTGAAAAACGTGTGACATGTCATAATTGGTTAGCCCTTCTGCAGCTTTGGAAGGGCTATAAATTTAATTAGATTGATGACGCTGGCAGCTGGACTTTCTTTTATGTATTTTTAACATACAGTCAGGTCCAAAAAATATTGGGACATCGACACAATTCTAAAGTTTTTGGCTCTATACCCCACCACAATGGTTTTGAAATGAAACAAACAAGATGTGCTTTAACTGCAGACTGTCAGCTTTAATTTGAGGGGATATACATCCAAATGAGGTGAACGGTGTAGGAATTACAACAGTTTTCATATGTGCCTCCCACTTGTTAAGGGACCAAAAGTAATGGGACAATTGGCTTCTCAGCTGTTCCATGGCTAGGTGTGTGTTATTCCCTCATTATCCCAATTACAATGAGCAGATAAAAGGTCAAGAGTTCATTTCAAGTGTGCTATTTGCATTTGGAATCTGTTGCTGTCAACTCTCAAGATGAGATCCAAAGAGCTGTCACTATCAGTGAAGCAAGCCATCATTAGGCTAAAAAAAGAAAACAAACCCATCAGAGAAATAGCAAAAACATTAGGCGTGGCCAAAACAACTGTTTGCAAAAGAAGGAACGAATCAGTGAGCTCAGCAACACCAAAAGACCCGGAAGATCACGGAAAATAACTGTGGTGGATGACCGAAGAATTCTTTCCCTGGTGAAGAAAAAACCCTTCACAACAGTTGGCCAGATCAAGAACACTCTCCAGGAGGTAGGTGTATGTGTGTCAAAGTCAACAATCAAGAGAAGACTTCACCAGAGTGAATATAGAGGGTTCACCACAAGATGTAAACCATCGGTGAGCCTCAAAAACAGGAAGGCCAGATTAGAGTTTGTCAAACAACATCTAAAAAAAGCCTTCACAGTTCTGGAACAACATCCTATGGGCAGATGAGACCAAGATCAACTTGTACCAGAGTGATGGGAAGAGAAGAGTATGGAGAAGGAAAGGAACTGCTCATGATCCTAAGCATACCACCTCATCAGTGAAGCATGGTGGTGGTAGTGTCATGGCGTGGGCATGTATGGCTGCCAATGGAACTGGTTCTCTTGTATTTATTGATGATGTGACTGCTGACAAAAGCAGCAGGATGAATTCTGAAGTGTTTTGGGCAATATTATCTGCTCATATTCAGCCAAATGCTTCAGAACTCATTGGACGGCGCTTCACAGTGTAGATGGACAATGACCCAAAGCATACTGCAAAAGCAACCAAAGAGTTTTTTAAGGGAAAGAAGTGGAATGTTATGCAATGGCCAATTCAATCACCTGACCTGAATCCGATTGAGCATGCATTTCACTTGCTGAAGACAAAACTGAAGGGAAAATGCCCCAAGAACAAGCAGGAACTGAAGACAGTTGCAGTAGAGGCCTGGCAGAGCATCACCAGGGATGAAACCCAGCGTCTGGTGATGTCTATGCGCTCCAGACTTCAGGCTGTAATTAACTGCAAAGGATTTGCAACCAAGTATTAAAAAGTGAAAGTTTGATTTATGATTATTATTATGTCCCATTACTTTTGGTCCCTTAACAAGTGGGAGGCACATATGCAAAAAACTGTTGTAATTCCTACACCGGTCACCTGATGGGTGTAAATAGCCTCAAATTAAAGCTGACAGTCTGCAGTTAAAGCACATCTTGTTTGTTTCATTTCCTATCCATTGTGGTGGTGTATAGAGCCAAAAATGTTAGAATTGTGTCGATGTACCAATATTTATGGACCTGACTGTAGAATAGGATATAAGAGAAAATGCTGTAGGATTTTGCAACATTCAAAAATCCTCATCTACCTTCCATTCCTGGTAGAGAGGCATGAACTATGCCTGAAATCGGTCTAAGCCAACCTGAATGAAACACATATAGGGGCACATTTATTAAGAACGACGTTTACATGCCAGTCTTAATAAGCCCCTGCACTGCCGGTGAATCCGCCGAAGTTATGTAGAAGCGCCGGGCCGGCCTCTTCATAACTTTGGCACATCCTTGCTGTCTTACATTTAGACCATTTTCTACTTCTAAACCTGGCGTAGAAAACGCCCACACCCACTTTTTTAGACCTGGCGTGAGTGGGGAGAAGTCACAGATTGCGGCGCGAAGAACCTTCTTCTTGTTTATAAATAATTTTTGTTTTTGTACTACTGTATTAGAATTATTATACAGACAAATTATATAGACATGGAGAGATCTTTGCCTACTTATGAAATCTGTTATCAATACTAAATCAATAAATAATACATATCTATTTTATGTAATAAATGTGTTGTATATTTAACATTTAATATCTGGCCTTAGCATGCTCACTGCACTGACATTAAAGGGTTTCTGTAATGGGAAAAATCCTTATGCATGTAGCTGACTGACGTTAGCGATGTGCTAATGTCAGCAGTACATAACAGTATGTTTGTTAACTCCCTGCCTGCCGCCGTTCTCTTATAATAAAGACTTTTATAATATGCTAATGAAGCCTCTGAGGGCGTTGCTGCAGCACCTAGAGGCTCGGTCTACTCGCCTTTTGGCACGTTCACGTCCACTTGATTGACGTCCTTCTTCTCTGCATTGTCCTCATAATCTCACACCTGTACCGTTACGTTTAATATTCGGCGCAGTGAGTGAAGGACGCTTGGCTGCTGCCAGCTTCCTCACTGCGCCTGCACCGATTACGTCACAGGCCTGCCTGGCAGCAGCCGAGCGTCCTTCCCTCACTGCGCTTGCGCCGAATACTAAACGGGACGATGCAGGCGCGGGATTATGAGGACGATGCGGAGAAGAAGGATGTCAATCAAGTGGGCGTGCCAAAAGACGAGTAGACCAAGCCTCTAGATCAGGGATGGCCAACCTAAGGCTCTCCAGATGTTGCAAAACTATAACTCCCAGCATGCACAGACGGCCAACAGCTATCAGCATACAGCAGGGCATGGTGCGAATTGTAGTTTTACAACAGCTGGAGATGCACAGGTTGGCCATGCCTGCTCTAGGTGCTGCAGCAACGCCCTCATAGCACCTAGAGGCTTCATTAGCATATTATACAAGTCTGTTTTTAAAGAGAACGGCGGCAGGCAGGGAGTTAACAAACATACTGTTATGTACTGCTGACATAAGCACATCGCTAATGTCAGTCAGCTACATAACGATTTTTCCCATGGCAGAAACCCTTTAAGCCACTTAGCAAGTGATCCTGAATCCCAATACTTCAAGTGTGGAATGCAAACATGTAATGAGACATTTGTGAGAGAGTCCCTTGTATGCCAGCAGCAGAATCGCTGAAAGCAAGGCCCTCCCACGTCTAATCCCAGCATCTAGATTTTGGCATACATTGTGGCAAAATGTGTCTCTAGGATTAAAGAAATTATTTGTAGCTTGTAGCTGGCCTAAAATGCAATGGTTTTGGGCCAAAATTACATGACAATTCTGGGGTAAAATTCAGACACAGAGGAAGCCAAACAATATTTGGTATAGAGTTAGAGAACAGTGTCTAGCTGTGCTTGAAAATTTGTCTTCCAGCCTGAACCACTGTGATAAATTTGGTGCAAATCTAGACAGCCTGGCTAAGTTTATGCCATATATGGGATTAGTAAATCTGCCCATCTGTATCTAGAAAAATACTATGTTCCAAGGTAGTAAACCAAATCACAATTAATTTAATATATCCGGCTACACAATATAAGCATTTAGGAACCAGAATACTGACCATGTCATAGATCAAAACATTCTGTTTGGGCAGATAACCACTGGTCATATACTTGTCCACAAGCCTAAATGGCAGCATTTCCAGGGCCAGTAATTTGGAAAGCTGCGCTTTTAGTGCTATGGCCTGTGGGTGGGTTGCTGGGTATTTGCGCTTGCATTTAAATGCCTGGGGTAAGGACATTTGGACGCTGCGCTGGGACATGGAAGTGGATGTGGTCGCTGATGGTGCTTGCGAAGGTCCAGGTGCAGGGCGGGAGGTATCCAGGCCTGCATCTTGGACAGGTAATTGGCCAGCACGTAACACCGGGGAATAGGAGGCAGTGGTGTGACAGCAGACACAGATTGTGGACCCAGGCGTTCGGCCCACCTATTACGGAATATCTGAGTGTGGGATCACTTGTTTGCCAAGAATCTCCATGGTGGGAGGAAGGAGGATCAGTGAGAGGACTCTTGGCTACTGAGACTGGACTTTGTGGAAGACATGGTGGTACTTAACTGACTGGAAGCATTATCTGCTGCAATCCAACCGACCACCTGGTTGCACTGGTCTGATTTTGAGAGTGGTGTCCTGCGCCGTCCTGCAAACTGGGACATGAAGCTAGGTATCGTGGATGAGTGTGTTTCTTGTGCTCTGGCAGCAGGCACAGTTTCACACGTACAGTAGCGCAGGTTTTGTAAGTGTATGCACAAATAAATTAAACTGAATATCACAGATATTTAGGATGCGCAAACGTTATACAGGAGATGTAGCGCAGGTAATGTCGCTGTCACCACTGGCGAAAAATTCAACTGAATGTCACTGATATTTAGTATGCGCAAACGTTATACAGTAGATGTAGCGCAGGTAATGTTGCTGTCACCAGCGTCAATTTTTTTTTACTGAATGTCACTGATATTTAGGATGCGCAAACATTATACAGGAGATGTAGCAGAGGTTGAGTCACTGTCAGCAGCGGCCAAACAATTGCACGCAATTTAGCGCAGGTTGCGCTAATAATATATATGGCAGCCAGATAAAACAATAGTCCTGAAAATGACTTTTGGGTCTCTAACACATTTCAAGCCTAAACCCTGCCTAAAAAATATAATAATATTCTTGTCCCTACACTATCTGTCCCTTCTGCTGCAGCTCTCCCTGACTAAGATTGAGCCGAACCACATGTTATTGGGTGGTATATTGCACCCGATGACGCGTTTTGGCCAGCCAATCACTGTAATGCCAATAACCAACATGGGTATGGCATTACAGAGAGTGGCAGTACTTCCCCGCACGTTTTATTGGCTGCGTAGCTCGAGCACACGCGGTCAAAATGGTGTTCGGACGAGCATGCTCGCCCAACACCAGCAATATTCTTTAGAGAATATAACACAAAACATATCTATTGTTTCTTCACCCAACAGTTGTTGTAAAAAGTTATACTAGGTAAGATGGAATTACTTTAGTCCAATAAAACTGGAGGAGGATGAGGTGATTTCTAAAAGCTTCAAACCATATTTATCAAGCTGTCGTGGTATTAAAATTTTCATAACAACCAATCACAGTGCAGTTTTTGTTTCAAGCCCAGTGTACTAAATCTTAGCTGAAGGCTGAGTTTTGGTTTGAAATTACACTGGAGACTTGTATATACAGCGTATACAGTCAGCTCTACCCTAGGGCTCACGTCAAAGAGCAACCTTGCAAGCTGTGTGTCACGGATAAAGCTGTGGCATTGAACGCAAAACAGAACAAGTAATTTCCAGGACTATGTTATCTGCTATGGCATATGGTATTAAGGCCTCATGCACACAGCTGTTGTGTAATTTGCGGTCCCCAATGCACGGGCAACATCCGTACGGCGGCCGGGATGGATCTATTTTTTGGCGGTGCGGAGGCACGGACAGAGACCGCAGCCCCGGATTGCGGGGAGCACGCTGCTGGTACCCGCATATTGCGGACCCGCTGTATGCGGGCCTCAATATGGCCATGGCCGGGCAACGGCCATGTGCATGAGGCCTAAAATTTTGTTTTATTTCAGTCCATTAAAAACCACGTATAACTAGTAATATGTTTGATGTGTTTCCAACCCCAGCAGGCTCTTAGTCATAATATGATATTATATCACTAAGAACCTGTAGTGGTTCAAAACTGAAATAAAACTCGGTGTTAATGGATGTTGTAGTGCTGGATATTCCTTCTTTTATACTCGAGACATGGGAGAAATAATTTTTGGGCCCAACTCTATTATTGTGTAACGTGAATTTAAAAAGTAGATTTTGGAGCTGAATTTAATAAAGAAGCTTATTTCTTCTCAACAGGTGGAGTCTGGAAGGATTTTACCCCTAATATGTGAGCAAGTCAACAGGTTTTACTCATGACATGGAGAGTTATCATCCTACCATGCTGTCCTATTTATGGGCAACATATTATGGGGGTAGGTCAATTTTACTACTAATGAAACTACAAGAAACACAGACTGAAGTAATGCGTAAATAAATTTGATTTTATTGAGACATATATACATAAATATAAGAAAAATAAATCAAAATGAGGACAAAAGACATTAAATTATGAAACGGTCTTCACACATGCTGCACTGAGCACAATACCCCCCACATAAGCGTGCTCCCGCAAAAGCTGGAAATACATATCATTATCATAGAGGTTAATAAACCTGTTACATTCAAAAGTAACCTGACACCTGGGGTAAATTCTGTGCAGTGGACCCAACACTGCAGTGGAGCTAAGGTATGAGCCCCACCTAAAGATTGGTGTACTCCATAGTCACTTTTACTACTAGCCCAAACAGCACAAAATGTTGTGCCATTTGGCTAATAATGCCTAATAAAGAATAAAGCTAACTCATAGTTATGAGTTTAGTGTTTTATCAGAGAGGAGCACTCCCTCCTGCCTCTCTCAAGCACTGAATTCAAACTGGTACATTGCCAGACCTGCTCTCTGCTGAGAAGTGGATATAGTAGTATACAGTCTCCGCAAAGCTCTCTGCTAGCCCCTGAACTAGGGCTTTTGTTCTAACCTCTTATGTGCAAGTAGGGCATACATTGACAGGCATCTAAACTCACCCCCAGCGACCCCTGACACAGGGGTAACAGATTGAAGGACTTTAATCTGTCCCTGATGTTCCGTTCTCTACGATGTTATAGAGGGGCGGTCTCCCACCCGATGACCTATGTTAGGGTCAGTTTTCAGAATGTACCTACTCTTGGTAATAATATCCCTGACCTCCTTTTGCACTCCATCAAATGTCCCAATGATCCATACCACTCCCTCCTCGTTTTCTATATTCCTGGGAACCATAAGCTTCACGAAGTACAGTTCGAGGGTAACATTGTTGGCTGAAACCGTCATTCAGGTTACCAGCAGGCCTTTTGAAGTCGGATATGTTCGAGTAGTTATGTCTGGCACGCAGGAACTGGCCTTTTGGAATACCCCTTCTTAAGGGCCTTGAAGTGGCAGCTTTTACAACATAATAAATTATTGGTATCTGTCTCTTTACTGTTCATGTCAGTGGAAATGCTTCCATCCCTCTCCCTAATGATCGTCAAATACAAAAAAGTTGTGTGTGTGGGGCTATAATGTGCTATTAAGTAAAGCCGCCTAGATCATAAATGTTCAGACAGGAAACAAACTCCCAAAATTCACATTTGTTCCCCCTCCATTGGAAGAGCACATCATCAATATACCTTTATTACCATAAAAAAACAAATTAGAGTCTACTTCACAAATATTATTTTTCCTTCCACCTGATCAACATGGTTACTTATGTGCCCCACAAAACAACAATGTACCGTATATGCCGGCGTATAAGACGACTGGGCGTATAAGACGACCCCCAACTTTTACACTGAAAATATAGAGTTTGGGATATACTCGCCGTATAAGACTACCCCTTTTTCAACACACAGCAGTACATTACTGCATCCCACCACCATCCCTAGATACCACTGCCATCCCTGCATCCCACCACCATCCCTAGGTACCACCGCCATCCCATGGTATCACCACCATCCCTACATCCCACCACCTTCCTTGTCTTCCCTCCCTGCCTCCCAGACCCTAAATATGTGCCACCTATACCCTGAACATGTTTTTGTTATGTTATTCTTCATATTCACATTCACATATGCACATCTGCGCCGCACTTAGATACGCCGCACGGAGATCTTGCACATGCGCAGGAACGAGATGCGAGCGGCCGTGAGGATCCCGTGTATCCACGCTCGCCGCATGAAATCTCGCACATGCGTAGGAGCGAGATGCGAGCGGCCGGGAGGATGGCGGTACAAGGAGCATACAAGGTACAGAGCAGGGGGGAGGCATACAAGGTACAGAGCAGGGGGCGGTATACAAGGTACAGCGCAGGGGGGGCATATGCCATGGGTTACATTGCAGCTCTCAGCTGCTGGGGATACAAGGCAATAGCCCGGGCTCTCTCTGTTGATAATTCGGGCGTCCCAGCACTGCAGCGCCCGCCATACCCAGCGTATAAGACGACCCCCGACTTTTGAGAAGATTTTCATGTGTTAAAAAGTAGTCTTATACGCAGGAATATACAGTAATCTGAAATAAAATGACATCATGATATTTTGAATGACAGGTACTCCTAAAATTAGATTGAGATCCCTTTAATGTATATATGGGGCCATCTTGATTAACCTTGAGTACTGTAATCAAGTAGAAATCTTTTTGAATTAAAAGGCTTGCAAAGCTGCCATAAGGAGAACCATGCAAGAAAATATTACTGCTCTAGGGATTGATCCGATGCTTGGTTTGGCATGCTGCTTTGAAGATAAAAGTATAATAAATGAAGATTAAAATGGCTTTAACACTGCTGCTGTAAAAATAATCACATACTTGAGTAGAAATATTTGCAGAGAGATATTAATAAAATCACGGCCAAAAACAAAAAAGTGTAAATGCAAACAGAAAAAAACATGTTTGGAATGACTTGAATGCAATTCTTCATTTATGGTGTCTGTATGCTGGCTGCATAGTCTTTACACAATCAGGACTGTGTCATTATTAATCTTTAGCGCTGACAGAAGGCTTATGGCTGCAGTGCCATATTACCAAGCAGGAAATTGGCCAAGCAATTGTTCCATCAGACGCTCCCATTCCTAATTAGCCTTGTGCTCTTGTATTATTTTTTTGAAAGATTTTCCACCCTATCAAATGGATTTAACAAGGACTGCACAGTTCGCATACTGAGTTTGTACTGTATATAATCTGATTACCCTTCTCCTCCGCATACTATACGTTTTCTTTCCTTGCTATGATATGGTTCAAATGGAAATGAGCTGTTCCTAGATGTTATTGTGCTTGACTAGAACCCCTCATCCTCCATTTACTTTAACTTAGAACATTCCTTGTGTTAATTTAATTTCTAGTAACAGCAGTGCCTTGAATTTGTTTCTTTTTCCTCCCCTTTTCTGCACAAACCCATGATAAACTTGCTGACATGTTGAAATTGGCCCACTGAGGTAACTGAGATGTTGGAGTGACTGGAACAGTAGACTTTTATGGGTCAAACAGGCCGAGTATTAAGTGAGAAATGTTGAGTGAGTTTTAGTGTAATTACTATAACTGTGCCTCAAGTGTGCTCCAGGCACTTGTCCAGCAGTCTAATAGGTGATTTAATGACCACTAGTCAAGATGTCTAAGTATATTATATATATACTAGACATTATGGCAGTTACAACAACTGGCGCTAGAATTGGCTGGCGCGCAGAGCAATCATCACACCGCGTTCCATGGATGGCGCAGGCGGGGTGTGGGGTGGCGTTGAGCGGCCGTCGCTCAGGGTGTGGTCGGTGTGGACGGCGTGTGGGGGGCGGCATTGATTGGCTGGAGCGATTGATTGGCCGGAGTGATTGCTCTGCGCGCCGCCATTTGTAGCGCCTGTTATTGTAATAGGCATATTGTAGGGACAAACAGCTGACATAAACATCCATGTGGCCTGAGGTGTGCCGTGTTTTTATTGGCTGGGAGATGTGGGTGGTCCGGGCGGCCAGCGCAATTGTGGGCGGTACCTGCGGCGTGTGGGGTGGCTTTGATGTTACCGCTGTGGGAGGTTCAGGAGGCCTGAGGTGCGCCGTGTTTGTATTGGCCAGCGGCGCGCTGATGTCGGAGGTCTGTACGGCTGTGTGGTGCGCTGCGATTCTATTGGCCGGCGCGCCGTGCATGCGCATTTAACATCGGCACACACGCACGGACACATCGAAGGCACAGAGGGATTTTATTGTAGAGGATGGGAGTTTGGAATACAATAAAAATTGTGCAGCATCCCACTCATGTACGTGGGCACTTCAAATCTTGTTATAGTATATGTTGTATTATGTTGTATTGCAATCTTATACAGAGATCCCTGTTAACAGGCTGTTGGTTGCACTACACATATTCCACCACTAGATGGGGATAGCACCACAGTATATATACCACAGGTCAGGCCTAGTTAGAGGAGTGAGTTGTTAGTGGGAGTAGCTGGAGCGAGGAGCAGGGAGAAGGAGCCAATTCGTTTGTCTCAGTGTCAAGCTAAGAAACCGGCAGAGGTGAGATCTTTATTCTACCGTCTACTCTTCTGGAGTGCCAAGTGGATTTTACCATTTTCTATGTAAAAAGACAAAGGAAGGACAATAGCCATTATTCTAAGCTTTAGGCGCCTTTGTATCAGGGTGAAGGACTTATTAGCCTCCGGCAGCCTCACCATTATTTCAAGGATAGACAGGCCATCTGTTGTATCACTTGTGTGTAGAAGATAAGGACCTAAACCACCGTTTACTGAGATTAGAACAAAGCAAAGAGCTGACTACCAGTAAGTACACAATCTCCTACTATAGCCTGAGATATAGCCACATATACAGCCTGTTACCTGGATTTACAGCATTCAAGTTTCATATACATGAGAGACTGTTTATATCTGGATGTAATTTTCTGTCAAGATCCTGTTTTCAGTAAAGTTCTTAGTTGGATTTGAACCCTGTCTCATTTTTGCATCTCCATGCTACAACCACTCTCATCATTTTGCACCACCAAGGTGCTGGCATCACGATTTTACCTAATTCCGGGGCCCAGCCGCACAAGCACCCAGAAAATGCCACCACCATCAAGGGCACTTCGATCGCTACCTGGCCGGTGTCCCCTGTACAAGAGTGGGAGAAGGAGAAAAATCCGGAGGTATTGGTGTCCCCTGTACAAGAGTGGGAGAAGGAGAAAAATCCGGAGGTATTGGAACCACTTGTTTCGGCGCTGTCAAGCATGATGTTATAGGCAGGACTTGTCTTTTCACACAAGGTTCTTTTTGGTCAACACGTTTCAAGGTCTTGCAGCCTATTGCGGGGGCGTGGCTAAAGAGGGGGTGTGGCAAAAAAGAGAGAGGAGGAAGGGGAAAGAAGGCAGGGATTCTCTTATTCAATCGATACATTGAGCATAAAGGTCAAACAATACAAATGTGCTACACAATCAAATAGAATCATAGAGAATAAAAAGTGTTATTAAAAGTATTATTCATAAAAAAATATGTATGTATAGGAAATATACTGTATATTGAAAAAAGGGGGTTACAGGATTGATGTGCTGGATTGTGAGTTGCACCCAGTTTAATGTAACTGAAGGACGTGATAGTGTTAGAAATGGATCTATAGGTAGACGCGCACTTGCATGCTCGGCCTACTTGCATCCATATGTTTACAGATAACGTGCATCCCCACTTCTTTAATAGTTATGGTACTATTAGTAGAGGTATGTCTCTACCCTCTGGTATTAGTAGAGGGTATGTATCTATAGTTGCACATGCATCCATTCATATGCATCCATGTGTGCAGATCTGTGCATTCCCACATCCTCAATAGTCGTGGTGGAATTAGTAGGGGGTATATGTCTATAATTGGACCCTTGTCTGTATGCATGGATGACATGCATCCATCCATGTCAGTCTATGTATGCAGGTACGTGCATTCCTATATCCTCGTCTTCAGAGTATAAAGGGGATAGGTGGGACTCATTGCCCAGTGGGTGGCATTCTGTATCATACAGTACAGACCAAAAGTTTGGACACACCTTCTCATTCAAAGAGTTTTCTTTATTTTCATCAAAACCATGAATTAACACATGTGGAATATATACATAACAAAAAAGTGTGAAACAACTGAAAATATGTCATATTCTAGGTTCTTCAAAGTAGCCACCTTTTGCTTTGATTACTGCTTTGCACACTCTTGGTATTCTCTTGATGATCTTCAAGAGGTAGTCACCTGAAATGGTCTTCCAACAGTCTTGAAGGAGTTCCCAGAGATGCTTAGCACTTGTTGGCCCTTTTGCCTTCACTCTGCGGTCCAGCTCACCCCAAACCATCTCGATTGGGTTCAGGTCCTGTGACTGTGGAGGCCAGGACATCTGGCGCAGCACCCCATCACTCTCCTTCATGGTCAAATAGCCCTTACACAGCCTGGAGGCGTGTTTGGGGTCATTGCCCTGTTGAAAAATAAACGATGGTCCAATTAAACGCATGCCGCTGCAAGATGCTGTGGTAGCCATGCTGGTTCAGTATGCCTTCACTTTTGAATAAATCCCCAACAGTGTCACCAGAAAAGCACCCCCACACTATCACACCTCCTCCTCCATGCTTCACGGTGGGAACCAGGCATGTAGAGTCCATCCGTTCACCTTTTCTGCGTCGCACAAAGACACGGTGGTTGGAACCAAAGATCTCAAATTTGGACTCATCAGACCAAAGCACATATTTCCACTGGTCTAATGTCCATTCCTTGTGTTCTTTAGCCCAAACAAGTCTCTTCTGCTTGTTGCCTGTCCTTAGCAGTGGTTTCCTAGCAGATATTCTACCATGAAGGCCTGATTCACACAGACTCCTCTTAACAGTTGTTCTAGAGATGTGTCTGCTGCTAGAACTCTGTGTGGCATTGACCTGGTCTCTAATCTGAGCTGCGATTTCTGAGGCTGGTGACTCGGATGAACTTATCCTCCGCAGCAGAGGTGACTCTTGGTCTTCCTTTCCTGGGGCGGTCCGCATGCAAGCCAGTTTCTTTGTAGCGCTTGATGGTTTTTGTGACTTCACTTGAGGACACTTTCAAAGTTTTCCCAATTTTTCGGACTGACTGACCTTCATTTCTTAAAGTAATGATGGCCACTCGTTATTCTTTACTTAGCTGCTTTTTTCTTGCCATAATACAAATTCTAACAGTCTATTCAGTAGGACTATCAGCTGTGTATCCACCTGACTTCTCCACAACGCAACTGATGGTCCCAACCCCATTTGTAAGGCAAGAAATCCCACTTATTAAACCTGACAGGGCACACCTGTGAAGTGAAAACCATTTCAGATGACTACCTCTTGAAGCTCATCAGGAGAATGCCAAGAGTGTGCAAAGCAGTAATCAAAGCAAAAGGTGGCTACTTTGAAGAACCTAGAATATGACATGTTTTCAGTTGTTTCACACTTTTTTGTTATGTATATAATTCCACATGTGTTAATTCATGGTTTTGATGCCTTCAGTGTGAATCTACAATTTTCATAGTCATGAAAATAAAGAAAACTCTTTGAATGAGAAGGTGTGTCCAAACTTTTGGTCTGTACTGTATATATGTAGATGTTTTATATTGACGATTATATAATTGTTTCATTCATCTCCTTTAGACCATGGGGCGTTAGAGTGTCGAGTTAATAAATCCAGAAGACTTCTCGTTTCTGTAGGTGATCGAATCGGTTATAAGGGTTTTCAGGTATATGCTCTAAGGGAGTAACCTTAAAGGGGTGTTTTTCTTTCTCTGTTGTAGTAGCGCAATGTCTAGAGAGGCTATGTTTCTGATAGTGGCATTGAATATTGTACCTGAGCTGGTTCATGCGACAATGTAATGCTTGAGTGGTACGCCCCACGTATTATACACCCCCATTCTATAACATACATAGATTGGCAAGTCATGTGTTGCTTTATCTGAAAGGTCATGCCATTGTGTTTTGAAGGAACAGAGATTTGTTCATGGGTAATAATTTTGCAGCATAGGCATCTGTTTGACTTGCACCTGAAACTTCCCAGTTTCTTCAGGGTCGTAGTACTGGACCTGCTTTCCTTAGTGTTGTGTTGTTTTGGTTTATTAGGGGCTAGGATGCTCCTAACGGTTGGGGCTCGTCTATATGTGACTTTTGGGGTGTGTGAGAGGTATTTTGCCAGGTGAGGATCCTGCAACAGTATATGCCAGTGTTTTGCCAGTGTTTCTCGGATGCATTTGTTTGAGGTGCTGTACTGTGTGATGAAATTTACATAGTCTGGTCTCTCTTGTTTTTGTGTTGTTTTCCTTAGACATTCCTCCTGTGATGATAGCAGACTTTTTTTTATAGCATTTTTTTATAATGCCGGTGGGGTAGCCTTTATCTACTAGTCTTTTTTTGATCTCTTAGCTTTGCTGTATGAAGTCACTTTTGTTGGTGCAATTTCGTCTTATGCATTTGATTTGGCTGTAGGGTATGTTCTGTAGCCATCTTTTATGATAGAAGCTGAAATAATGGATATAGTTATTTGTGTTGACAGGCTTGAAATAGGTTTTTGTGGAAATGGTATTGTTCTGGCTAGAGACGATGATGTTTAAAAATTCTATTTCTGTTCTACTGAAGTTGGGGCTAAACGTGATGCCCCAATCAGTGAAATTTAGGGACTGGCTGAAGGATTTGGCGGATGTTTTGTCTCCGTCCCATATGATGAATATATAATTGATATATCTTTTAAAGTAAACAATATGATCTTTATAGATGGGATGGTTGGCAATGTTTGTTCTTTCAAATTCCCCCATAAATAGATTTGCGAATGACGGCGCCACTCCCTTCTCCATCGCGGTCCCTTTACATTGGAGGTATGTTGTCCTGTGGTATATGAAGTAGTTGTTCTCGAGTATGAATCGTAGGTTATCCAACAGAAATTGCATTTCTAAGACTGTTCTAATGCATTGAAGTGCATGGAAGCTGCTCAAGGTCCATCCATTTTTGCAGGCACTTTATTAGCAGAAGCTTCACTACAGCCCTATATATAGAGTTGAGCGAATTGGTGGTGTAGAACACTGTGCCTTGTAGTTACCCGCATAGGGAGTCTGCTTTGGTAGTGAAATAATACTGTGAGTGTGTATGCCATGCAGATGACAGGCATTGCTCTTAGAATCACTGCTCACTTCACTTATTAGGGCAGTCACGGGGCCAGAACTGACCAAACAACTCAAGTATGAACTCAGCCTTACAGGTCAATGTTAGTGCCAAGAAGTGCCCTACTTTTACACCGTCGCCAGCTCATTCCACATAGATGTTTTCAGAACCTGTTCTATTAAACGCTTATACAAGTAGAGCCCCCCCGTCAGAGTGGAGAGGGTGCCAGCAGAAAGTTTGTGTTGATGTCACTGATTACTTTTCCCTTCCTCTGATCCATCAGAACAATAACCCACAAAAAGTGGATTCTGTCTGTGGAGCATCCGCCTTCACTCGGTCAGCATTTCCTCAATAATCAATCAGTATTTCTAATGCCAAAAAATACAGGAGTGGATCTAAGGCTGGGTTCACACGGGCGTGACGGATTGGCTCAGGATGCGTTCAGGGTGCATTCAGTGAAACTCGCACTGTTTTGCAAGCAAGTTCAGTCAGTTTTGTCTGCAATTGCGTTTAGTTGTTTTAGTTTTTTCCGCGCGGGTGCAATGCGTTTTGATGCGTTTACAAACAACATCTCTTAGCAACCATCAGTGAAAAACACATCGCACCCGCACTTGCTTGCGGATGCGTTTTTCACGCAGCCCCATTCACTTCTATGGGGCCTGTCCTGCGTTACAAACGCAGAATATAGAACATGCTGCGATTTTAAAGCATTGCAGAAGTGATGCGTGAAAAAAAACGCTCATGTACGCAGCCCCATTGAAATGAATGGTGCCGGATTCAGTGCGAGTGCAATGCGTTCACCTCCCGCATTGCACTCGCGCGGAAATCTCGCCCGTGTGAACTCAGCCTAAGGCCTCTTTCACACGGGCGTCATGTTTTTTGCCCGGATAAGAGGCGGGTGCGTTGCGGGAAAATGCACGATTTTTCCGCGCGAGTGCAAAACATTGTCATGCGTTTTGCACTCGCGTGAGAAAAATCGCGCATGTTTGGTACCCAAACCCGAACTTCTTCACAGAAGTTCGGGCTTGGGATTGATGTTCTGAAGATTGTATTATTTTCCCTTATAACATGGTTATAAGGGAAAATAATAGCATTCTGAATACAGAATGCTTAGTATAATAGTGCTGGAAGGGTTAAAAATAATAAAAAAGTTAACTCACCTTCTCCTCTTGTTAGCGTAGATCCCGGTCTGTTCTTTAGCTGTGGACTGAATGACCTGTGGTGACGTCAGATCACATGCTCCAATCACATGGACCATCACCGTGGTGATGGAGCATGTGATCTGATGTCATCAAAGGTCCTTTAGCCCACAGATAAAGAACAGACCGGCCTCTACGCGAACAAGAGGAGAAGGTGAGTTAACTTTTTTTTATTATTTTTAACCCTTCCAGCACTATTATACTATGCATTGTGTATTCAGAATGCTATTATTTTCCCTTATAACCATGTTATAAGGGAAAATAATACAGTGAACAGACTGTCACCTAGAACCCATACGTGAAAATCGCACCGCATCCACACTTGCTTGCGGATGCATGCGATTTTCACGCAACTCCATTCATTTCTATAGGGCCTGCGTTACGTGAAAAACGCACAAAGAGGAGCATGCTGCGATTTTCACGCAACGCACAAGTGATGAGTGAAAATCACCGCTCATGTGCACAGCCCCATAGAAATGAATGGGTCAGGATTCAGTGCGGGTGCAGTGCGTTCACCGCACGCATCGCACCCGCACTGAAAACTCGCCCGTGTGAAAGGGGCCTAAGGCCCATTTCACACGAGCGAGTTTTCCGCGCGGGTGCAATGCGTGACATGAACGCATAGCACCCGCACTGAATCCTGACCCATTCATTTCAATTGGTCTGTGTACATGAGTGTTGTTTTTCACGCATCAGTTCTGCGTTGCGTGAAAATCGCAGCATGTTCTTTATTCTGCGTTTTTCATGCAGCCCTGGCTCCATAGAAGTGAATGGGGCTGCGTGAAAAACGCATTGCATCCGCAAGCAAGTGTGGGTGCGATGCGTTTTTCACTAATGGTTGCTAAGAGATGTTGTTTGTAAACCTTCAGTTTTTTATCACGCGCGGAAAAAACTGAACAACTGAATGCAATCGCAGACAAAACTGACTGAACTTGCTTGCAAAATAGTGCGAGTTTCACTGAACGCACCCTGAACGCATCCGGACCTAATCCGTCACGCTCATGTGAAAGAGGCCTAAAACAACAACTAAGGCCTCTTTCACACGGGCGTCAGTTTTTTTGCCCGGATAAGAGGCGGGTGCGTTGCGGGAAAATGCGCGATTTTTCCGCGCATGTTTGGTATCCAAACCCGAACTACTTCACAGAAGTTCGGGCTTGGGATTGATGTTCTGAAGATTGTATTATTTTCCCTTATAACATGGTTATAAGGGAAAATAATAGCATTCTGAATACAGAATGCATAGTATAATAGTGCTGGAGGGGTTAAAAATAAATAAAAAAAAGTTAACTCACCTTCTCCTCTTAATCGCGTAGTTCCCAGTACTTCTTGAATGAGCTGTGGGCTAAATGACCTTTGGTGACGTCAGATCACATGCTCCAATCACATGGTCCATCACCGTGGTGATGGAGCATGAGATCTGACGTCACCACAGGTCCTTTAGCCCACAGCTCATTCAAGAAGTAAAGAGACCGGGAACTACGCGATCAAGAGGAGAAGGTGAGTTAACTTTTTTTAAATTTTTTTAACCCCTTCAGCCCTATTGTACTATGCATTCTGTATTCAGAATGCTATTATTTTTCCTTATAACCATGTTATAAGGGAAAATAATACAGTGAATAGGCTGTCACCTAGCTACCATGCGTGAAAATCGCACCGCATCCGCACTTGCTTGCGGATGCTATGCGATTTTCACGCACCCCATTTACTTCTATGGGGCCTGCGTCGCGTGAAAATCGCACAATATAGAGCATGCTGTGAACGCACAAGTGATGAGTGAAAATCACCGCTCATGTGCACAGCCCCATAGAAGTGAATGGATCAGGATTCAGTGCAGGTGCAATGCGTTCACAGCACGCATCGCACCCGCACGGAAAACTCGCCCGTGTGAAAGGGGCCTAAGAGATGACGCGTGAATAGAATATTTGCAAGTCTTCTGTGTTTTGTACCCACTTCTGCTTTTGGCTACCAAATCATAAGCAAATTCTGATGAGACCATACAGGCCTTACAGCTACTACACAGACAGGATCCGTTGTGCGTCTAATTTTTCCTTTTTTCTGACAGACCAGAAGAAGGGTCAAACAAATGATGATGTCAGCCAGGCCGAAAGTCATGAATAGTGGCCCAGTCATGAAATGGGGAGGGTGGGAACAGCATAAGGAGACCACAGAGTGGCCCAATGACAGGGTCTGGAGGTTGAGGCATCATTAGGAGGCCACATAGTGGCACAATGAGAGAGTCTGGAGTTTGCAGCAGTATGAGGAGGCCACTGAGTGGCACAATGAGAGAGTCTGGAGTTTGCAGCAGTATCAGAAGGCCACTTAGTGGCACAATGGCAGAGTGTGGAGGTGGCAGCAGTATGAGGAGGCTACTGAGTGGCACAATTACCGAGTGTGGAGGTGGCCGCAGTATGAGGAAGCCACCGAGTGGCACAATGATAGGGTCTGGAGGTGGCAGCAGTATGAGCAGGCCACTGAGTGGCACAATAATAGAGTCTGGAGGTGGCGGTCTGGAGGTAAAATTAGTTTTTCTACCGAAATACGTCAATAAAGATTTTACCGCATATAACTGCAGCGCTGAACACTGAATAAAATTTGGAGCGTCCCGGTCATCCGGCATCTATTCGCCCTGCTGAATGATCATTTTAAAAGTGTGTAGAAGCCACACAGGGCCCCCACGCTGAAGATTTATCATGGAGATTTTACAGCATATAACATCAGTGCTGACCACTGAATTAATTTTGTTTTTCAACCAAAATACGTCAGTAAAGATTTTACCGCATATAAACTGCAGCGCTGAACACTGAATAAAATTTGTTTTCGGACTGAAATACGTCAAAGATTTTTCCACAAATATTACTGCAGAAGTGAATGCTGAATATATTTTGTTTTTGTACTGAAATAATAACTGCAGAAGTAAAATGCATATATATTTTTCTTTTTTTTACTGAAAAAGGCCAGTAAATGCTTTTAGCAGAAATAAATGCACCAGTAAAGTGTGTTTATTTTTTCCTTTTTGTACTGAAATAGGACACTGAACGCTTTCACCACATATACAGACGTGGACAAAATTGTTGGTACCCTTTGGTCAATGAAAGAAAAAGTCACAATGGTCACAGAAATAACTTTAATCTGACAAAAGTAATAATAAATTAAAATTCTATAAATGTTAACCAATGAAAGTCAGACATTGTTTTTCAACCATGCTTCAACAGAATTATGTAAAAAAATAAACTCATGAAACAGGCATGGACAAAAATGATGGTACCCCTAGAAAACACAGAACATAATGTGACCAAAGGGACATGTTAATTCAAGGTGTGTCCACTAATTAGCATCACAGGTGTCTACAACCTTGTAATCAGCCATTGGGCCTATATATATGGCTCCAGGTAATCACTGTGTTGTTTGGTGATATGGTGTGTACCACACTCGACATGGACCAGAGGAAGCAAAGGAAAGAGCTGTCTCAAGAGATCAGAAAGAAAATTATAGACAAGCATGTTAAAGGTAAAGGCTATAAGACCATCTCCAAGCAACTAGATGTTCCTGTGAGTACAGTTGCACATATTATTCATAAGTTTAAGATCCATGGGACTGTAGCCAACCTCCCTGGACGTGGCCGCAGGAGGAAAATTGATGACAAATCTAAGAGACGGATAATCCGAATGGTAACAAAAGAGCCTAGAAAGACTTCTAAAGAGATTCAAGGTGAACTTCATGCTCAAGGAACATCAGTGTCAGATCGCACCATCCGTCGTTGTTTGAGCCAAAGTGGACTACATGGGAGACGACCAAGGAGGACACCATTGTTGAAAACGAATCATAAAAAAGCAAGACTGGAATATGCCAAACTACATGTTGACAAGCCACAAAGCTTCTGGGAGAATGTCCTGTGGACAGATGAGACAAAAATCGAAGTTTTTGCCAAGGCACATCAGCTGTATGTTCACAGACGAAAAAATGAAGCATATCAAGAAAAGAACACTGTCCCTACTGTGAAACATGGAGGAGGCTCTGTTATGTTCTGGGGCTGCTTTGCTGCGTCTGGCACAGGGTGTCTTGAATCTGTGCAGGGTACAATGAAATCTCAAGACTATCAAGGAATTCTAGAGAGAAATGTACTAGCCAGTGTCAGAAAGCTTGGTCTCAGTCGCAGGTCATGGGTCTTGCAACAGGACAATGACCCAAAACACACCGCTAAAAACACCCAAGAATGGCTAAGAGGAAAAAATTGGACTATTCTAAAGTGGCCTTCTATGAGCCCTGACCTCAATCCTATTGAGCATCTTTGGAAGGAGCTGAAACATGCAGTCTGGAAAAGGCACCCTTCAAACCGGACACAACTGGAGCAGTTTGCTCATGAGGAGTGGGCCAAAATACCTGCTGAGAGGTGCAGATGTCTCATTGACAGTTACAGGAAGCGTTTGATTGCAGTGATTGCCTCAAAAGGTTGCGCAACAAAATATTAAGTTAGGGGTACCATCATTTTTGTCCATGCCTGTTTCATGAGTTTATTTTTTTACATAATTCTGTTGAAGCATGGTTGAAAAACAATGTCTGACTTTCATTGGTTAACATTTATAGAATTTTAATTTATTATTACTTTTGTCAGATTAAAGTTATTTCTGTGACCATTGTGACTTTTTCTTTCATTGACCAAAGGGTACCAACAATTTTGTCCACGTCTGTAACTGCAGAAGTGAAATGCGTATATATTTTTCCTTTTTGTACTGAAATAGGCCACTAAACGCTTTCAAGACACATAACTGCCGCCGATGTGAACTGAGAATGTATTTTTCTCCAGGCTGCAATGTGGCGCTACGTCAGCAGCAGGAGGTGTGGATGTAGCCCGCAGCATTCCTGAGAGTGTGGTAAGTAGGCAGGAAACTACTCCAGCCTGAAAAGCTCAGCAGGGTCCTAATGGGGGGCAACCTATGACAGTTTCTTGAACTTGGAAGAGCATATGACTACAGTAAATTACTATATTAGCAAGTGCATTGTATGATGTTATGGTCTCCAAGCCAATCGCCATTCATTCTAACCAGGAACCTTGGATGACTGCGGAAGTGTGTGTGATGATGACATCCTCAGATTCTGCAATCAAAGGACGTGACAAGGTGGCCCTAAGAATGGTGATGGCTAAATTATCCAGAGCAATCAGAGATGCAAAGCGGACACACAGTCATATTCTGTACAGCCACTTTCAGAACAGCACTGACACACAGTTTGTGGCAGGGTATACAGACTATCATCAACCACAAGACTGCACTACCTGAGTGTGACAAGAATGTGTCTCTTCCAGATGTAGTAAACAAATTTTATGCATGGTTCAAGGAGCAGAATGACACAACAGTGGGGCCTGCCTCCCTTCTGAGAATCATGTGTTTTGCGTCACCACGACTGATGTAAAAATAACCTTATAGAGATCACCCATGTAATGCTGCTGGCCCAGACAACTTCTCTGGCAGAGTGCTTAGAGAATGTGCAGACCAAATGGCACAGGTCCTCATGGACATCTTCAATATCTCTGAGGGGCACCATTGTCCCATCGTGCCTCAATTATTACTGTGTGGTTGCACTAATGTTCACTGTTATGAAATGCTTCGAGAGGCATACCGATCAGACCACTCTATGGATGATGTCTTTGCTACCACTTTACACCTGGCTCTCACACACCTGGAAAAGAAGGACACATACCGCCAGATGTTCTTCATAGAATTCAGTTTAGCTATCAATACCATTGTTCCACAAACCTGATCCAGAAGTTGAGCCAACTGGGATTGATTACCACCATCTGCAACTGGATCCTGGACTTTCTCAGTCGGAGACCCCAGAATGCTTGGATTGGAAGATAGATATCCAGATCCATGACACTGATCACTCCCCAGGGCTGTTGGCTCAGCCCATTGGTGTTCACCCTGCTAACTCAGAATCAAGTACACCTCAAACTACATTGTCAAGTTTGCAGACAACACACCTGTGGTGGGTCTAATCAGCAATAAAGACAGGTCGGAGTACAGAGGAGAGGTGGAATGGCTGACAAGCTGATGTAAAGTCAACAATCTAAATATAGAAGTGAGTAGCAGAAAATTCCTGGGTATCCATCTAGCAGAGAATCTTACCTGGTCCCTCAATACTAACTGCAAATGCAAGAAAGCATCCTGTGAAGCTACATCACTGCTTGATTTGGAAACGGAACCGCCTCAGATCATAAGAACCTAGAAGAGGTAGTGAAGACAGATCATTGATGCCTTTCTCCCCTTCATTGCAGATATCTGCACAACACGCTGAACCCACAAAGCCTTCATCATCATGAAAAGACATGAAAGACATAACAGACCCATTTGACACTCTTCTCACCCTCTGATCATCCAGCAAAAGGTACCGAAGCATTCGGACCTCCACAACCAGACTACAAAATAGTTTCTTCATGCAAGCCATCAGAATGCTCAACAAACATGCGGTGGACATGTACTTACTGTATGGCACTGCTAATCTGTTTGTATTTCAAAAGCGTACCCATGTATTCCAGTTTTCCCTTTAGTGTGTGAATTAATATTTGTAGCATCACAGGGTCCCTGAGGGAACATTTTCTCATTTTTGCCATGTACAGAAATACTGTATATGGTTGAAACAGCAATAAGATCTTAATTACTTAAAACACTAGTTACACTGTACATACAGCGGCTGAAATATCAGGACAGGAGATACTGTAGATTTATGCTGCCCCTGCGTTTAGCTCACAGTAAACATCCTACTGTTAAATTGTAAGAAACCCTTGTGTGAGAAAAATCTGTTCAAGAAGAGTTATATGTACTGTATGATTGACATCATTTTTTTGTGTGAAGCTCGCCCCTTCTACTCCTGTCTGCACCTGGTAATGAAATCATATAAATTCTTGTAGTGACCACGAAGTTGAATCGACAGAAAGACAAAAGTGTTCAGGTTGAGGCCATTATGTTACAATGCTGGGGCAGCTGTTGATCCTCTAAACCATAATTGGACTGGTGCAGGCTAAACCAGAGTGTAGAATCTAAGGAAGTATGCACTCGTCACGCTATGTCCCCTGTGTGGGGGGGGGGGGGGTAATTTCCCTCATTGAATCCATAGGTTACACTTACCTGGTGTAGTCTCAGAGAGATGACATTGAATAAGCATTAGCAAGCATGGTCCAATAAAAAGCAAAGGTTACAACAGGAGGTCAGCAGAAGTACCATGGGCAAAGAGATGAACAAATTCCAAAGCAGCCAGGGTCAGGAGCCGTAGAACCACAAGTGTCAGCAGTCCGAGGGCAAAACAATAAACCAGTCAAGGGCAAGTCCAAGGATTAGTAACAGTGAGGCAATGAGGAAACAGCTGACCGAGCTCAACATAGAGACTAAACCTATGATGAAAAGTCTGCAGACCTGGAAGAGGATTTAAACCAACAGGACATTATCTTCAGGAGCTAACTGCCTTGACAAACTGATGCCACAGTGCCGGAGTCTGGTGTAGGCAGGAGATGTGAAAAGGCTGATCTGGATCCTAGATGGATGAGTAGCATATTAATTGAGAAA